>NW_027590132.1:0-65000 GCF_964213995.1 Mustelus asterias
AAGAGTGAGGGGGAGGGTAAGGGGAAGAGCGGGTGGGGGAGGGGGAGGAGGGGGGCGAGGATATGGGGGAGGGGGGAGGGAGAGGGGGAGGGGGGTGGGAGAAGGGGGAGGGAGGGGGGAGCAAGGGGGCGGGGAAAGGGGGGTGGGGTGCGTGGGAGGGGAGAGGGAGGGGAGGAGAAGGAGTGGGGGAGGATGGAGAGGGAAGGTCGGAGAGAGGGGAGGGAGGGCGGGGGAGGGGGGTGAGGGGGAGGGGGACGGATGGGGGGGAGGTGGTAGGGAGGGGGGAGAGGAAGTGGGGTGGGACGGAGAGACTCGGGGAGGGAGGAGGGCGGGGGAGGGAGGAGGGGGAGGAGGGGAGGGGAGGAGGAGGGGGGAGGGAGGAGGGGGGAGGAGGTGTGAGGGGGAGGTGGGGGAGGGCAGGGAAAGGTGGAGGCGGACGAGGGTGGGGGGATGTTGGGGACAAGGGGGGTAGGGGAGAGTGGCTGGAGATGCGGAGGGGAGGGGTTGGGGACGACGGAGTGGGGACAAGGGGGTAGGGGATGGGGAGGGGACATTGGTGGTTGGGGAAGGGGGTGGGGACAAGGGGTAGGTGGGGTGGAAACAAGGGGGAGAGGTGTAGGGGATGAGGGGGAGAGGGGGAGGTGAAAGGGGGGTTGGCTGTGGAGGGAAGGGACATGGGGAAGTGAGGGGCAAGAGGGGAGAGGAGGGGGCATGGGGAGGTGCTGAGTCGGAGTGGAGTGGAGGGGAGGGGAGCGGACAGTGGTCGCCAAGGGGATGGGACAATGATGGAGCGGAGTGAAGGGGGCAATGGGGGAGGGGTGGAGGGGCCAATGGGGGAGGAGCCAATGGGGGAGGGGAGGGGCCAATGGGGGAGGGGAGGGGCCAATGCGGAAGGGGAGGCAATTTGATTTGATTTATTATTGTCACATGTATTAGTATACAGTGAAAAGTATTGTTTCTTGCGGGTTATACAGACAAAGCATATCGTTCATAGAGAAGGAAAGGGGAGGGTGCAGAATGTAGTGTTACAGTCATAGTTAGGGTTCAGAGAAAAATCAACTGAATGTAAGGTATGTCCATTCACGGCAGCCGGGAAGAAGCTGTTCTTGAGACGGTTGGTGCATCATTTCGGACTTCTATATTTTTACCCGAATGGAAGAAGGTGGCAGGAGGGAAACTATGATCAGACAGGGGATGTGGCTCGCCCATTGCACTTGGGGTGTGCTGATGCCTGCGAGAATGATTTGCCTCTGCTCAGGTAGAGCAAGCGATCAGGGCAGCCAATCAGATTAATCTGAGGCCTTACCTGATGCAATTTTTCAACGCCATCTTCGCCTTTTGGCCAGGATGAAGCCCAGATCAAGCCCGGGAGGTGTTGCAATGCCTCATCCTGTCAGCGTCCATCTTGTTTGATCAATACAAGATGGGATGGAGATTCTTGTCTTGCCAGCTTGAATCTGGTTTGTCCCTCGTGTGGGGACTCTGATTGGACTTCATACTTGTTTAATTCTGAATAAAGAACCAAAAGGTACAAACAATGTGGAAGAGAGAATGTGCGGGGTGCGTGGGGCCCTTGATTATGCTGGCTGCTTTTCCGAGGCAGCAGGAAGTGTAAACAGAGTCAATGGATGGGAGGCTGGTTTGCATGATGGACTGAGCTTTGTTCACGACCCTTTGTAGTTTCTTGCAGTCTTGGACAGAGCAGGAGACAGACCAAGCTGTGATACAACCAGAAATAATGCTCCCTTGGTGCATCTGTTAAAATTGTGGGAGTCGTAGCAAACAGCACTATTCAGTGGGCAGAGTTGTAGCGGGCAGCGGAGTGAGCAGGGAGCAGAGTGAGAGCTGAAGGGCTTTGGTTTAACGGGCTTCGGACAGAACGGGCAAAATCGAGAGGAGGTTTTTTCCCCCAGAAAGTTTATTCTTGTTTTTCCCCAGAGTGAAAAAAAATGCCAGGCAAGATGTTAGAATGCTCCTCCTGCAGGATGTGGGAGATCAGGGAGACCTCCGGTGTCCCTGACGACAACACCTGCAAAAGATGCATCCAGCTGCAGCTGCTGGCAAAGCGTGTTAGGGAACTGGAGCAGGAGCTTGATGACCTCCATCTAATTCGGGAGAATGAGGAGTTTATAGACAGTAGCTTGAGGGAGGTCGTTACACCGAAGCAGCAGCACACAGGAAATTGGGTTACTGGAAGGAGAGGAAATGGAAATGTGAAAGGACAGACAGAGCAGGGTTCTCCTGTCGCCATACACCTCCACAACAGGTATACTGAATTGGATATTGTGTGGGAGATGCTTTACCTGGGACAAGCTGCGACAGCCGGAACACTGATACTGAAACTGGTTCTTCAGCGCAAAAGGGTGGGATGAAGAAGAGGAGAGCAGTAGTGATAGGGGACTCAATGGTCAGAGGTACGGACAGGAGGTTCTGTGGTCGGGACAGAGATTCCCGCATGGTTAGTTGCCCCCCGGGTGCCAAGGTCGGGGATGTCTCTGATCACGTGCACAGCGTTCTAAAGTGGGAAGGTGAGAGCCAGCTTCAATTCCCGGCTTGGCTCACTGCCTGTGCAAAGTTTGTACATTCTCCCGGTGTCCGCATGGGTTTTCTGCGGGTGCTCCGGTTTCCACCCACAGTCTGAAAGTGCGGGTTAGGTTGACTGGCCGTGATAAATTGACAATTTAATAAAATCTAATAAACCGCACACCCCCTCCCCCGCACGCCCCCTCCCCCGCACCCCCCTCCCCCGCACACTCCCTCCCCCGCACACCCCCTCCCCCGCACACCCCCTCCCCCGTACACCCCCTCCCCCGTACACCCCCTCCCCCGCACACCCCCTCCCCCGCACCCCCCTCCCCCGCACACCCCCTCCCCCGCACGCCCCCTCCCCCGCACGCCCACTCCCACAGCGCTTCAGTTTCCTCCCACAGTCCGAAAGACGTGCTGGTTAGGGTGCATTGGCCGTGCTAAATTCTCCCTCAGTGTACCCGAACAGGCGCCAGAGTGTGGAGACTAGGGGATTATCACAGAAATTTCATTGCAGTGTTCATATCAGCCTCCTTTTGACACTAATAAATAAACTTTAAATTGATTTAAACGTCCTTAATGACTCTTCTCTCAAGCACTGGAGTTTTAATTTGAGTGCTGAATTAATCACAGATTCATAGAATCCCTGCAGTGCAGGAGGAGGCCATTCAGCCCATTGAGCCTGTACTGACAACACTCCCACCCAGACTTGATCTCTGAAACCCTTGTAGTCCTCCTGCTGGAGCCCTGACACGAAGGGGCCATTTAGCTTGGCCAATCCTTCTAACGTACCGATCTTTGGAGTGTGGGAGGAAACCGGAGCACCCGGACGAAACCCACGACGACACGGGGAGAACGTACAGACTCCCACAGACAGTTACCCGAGGCTGGAATTGAACCCGGGTCCCTGGAGCTGTGAGGCAGCAGTGCTAACCACTGTGTTACCGTGCTGCCCACGCTACTTGTGACATTAATGAACGAACTTTAAACTGATGCATAATTTAACCTTCCTTGGATATTTCTCTTATTCATTCACAAGCAGTGAATCAGGGGAGGATGACAAAGTTTATTTTCTAACTGCACGGCACTGGATCTGAAGCCTCGATCTCAAAGAATCAACAAGTTGTTCTCCGTCCTTGGATGTTTGTGCCAAAAAAATAAATATTTGCCAGAATTCAATTGCGAGCCTTCTGTTGTGAATGACACAGATTTGCTTTAATATTATTTGAAAATAATCACTTTGAAATCATCATTTGTCTCAATAGTTGATTTATTCAGGGCACTCACATCATTATTACCGTCAATCTGGACATTTCATTCAGCAAGAATGCTTTCATGATTCATAATTATTACCCAGTGTTGATCCATTCATTCAAAATCATACAATCATCGACTCATAGGATCCCCACAGTGCAGAAGGAGGCCGTTCAGTCCATCGAACCTACACCAACGGCAACCCCACCCAGGCCCTATCCCCGCAACCCCACATATTTACCCCGCTAATCCCCCGGAATGAAGGGTCATGAACAAAGCCCAATCCATCAGACAAACCAGCCTCCCATCCATTGACTCTGTCTACACTGCCCGCTGCCTCGGCAAAGCAGCCAGCATAATTAAGGACCCCACGTACCCCCGACATTCTCTCTTTCACCTGCTTCCATCGGGAAAAAGATACGAAAGTCTGAGGACTCGCACCAACCAACTCAAGGACAGCTTCTTCCCTGCTGCCATCAGACTTTTGAATGGACCTACCTCATATTAAGTTGATCTTTCTCTACACCCGAGCTATGACTGGAACACTACATTCTGCACCCTCTCCTTTCCTTCTTCGCTGATTTGGAAGAAGGTGTAACTGGTGTTATCAGTAAGTTTGCGGATGACACGAAGATGGCTGGACTTGCGGATAGCGATGAACGTTGTCGGGCAATACAGCAGGATTATAGATAGGCTGGAAGATTGGGCGGAGAGGTGGCAGATGGAATTTAATCTGGATGAATGCGAAGTGATGCATTTTGGAAGAAATAATGTAGGGAGGAGTTATACAATAATCATGTATCCCATGAGCCTTAAACTTCTTAACCAACTGCCATGTGCAGAGGCCCCGATCTGTCAGCCTGCAGCTTGCCAGACCGCTCGATCGCTGGCCAGCCCATTGCCGATGAGCCGGATCTGTCTGATTCCCCCCATTGGCGATAAGCTGAGTCTGTGGTATTCCCCGCGTTGGCAATGAGCCGGGTCTGTGTGATTCCTCCCATTGGCGATGAGCTGAGTCTGTGGTATTTCCCCCGTTGGTGATGAGCTGGGTCTGTGTGATTCCCTCATTGGTGATGAGCCGGATCTGTGTGATTCCACCCATTGGCGATGAGCTGGATCTGTGTGATTACTCCATTGGTGATGGGCTGAGTCTGTGTGATTCCCCCGTTAGTGATGAGCTGGGTCTGTGTGATTCCCCCATTTGTGATGGGCTGGGTCTGTGTGATTCCCCCCATTGGTGATGGGCTGGGTGTTTAATTGAAACGTTTTCTTGTATTTAATTAATTATTTTTCTCTATTTCTTTTCCCAGGAATTTGAATTTTGAAGACTGAAATGTGACTCGGAACCCTTGGACCAGAGATTTTCTCCAGAGGAGGATGATGAACTGAGGCCTGTTCCACAGGCCACACTCGTGTGTTGTTGTCTCTGTATTACCCCGAACGCAGTGGGGGCTGGAGTTTGAAGACCTGCGGTTGAAATAGCCAAGCTTTGCAATTCGTCACAAATATGTTCACCCTTTGGTGGATGACAAACAGACAATTAATTCTGTTATATGAAATGGTCTATTAGTTTGTTCTGTCTCCAAAATAACAGAGCAATGAAGCTTATTATGAAATAGAATGCACAGACACCTTTACAATTCAATTTTAGACGTTCAGCCTTTCGTCACTCTAATTCCTAGGAGGGGGTGGTGGTGAATTTCTGCCTCGCTCACTCTGTATCTCTCTCTGTCACTCTCTCTCTCTGTTTCTCTCACTTTGTGTGAATCAGTATCCGGGAAGTCTCTAAGCGCTGATGGATTATGTTTTTAAAAGGATAAAAGCAAATTACTGCGGCTGCTGGAATCTGAAACCAAAAGAGAAAAACGCTGGAAAATCTCAGCATGTCTGGCAGCATCTGTAAGGAGAGGAAAGAGCTGACGTTTCGAGTCCAGGTGACCCTTTGTTAAAGCTTAAAGCTCCTTACAGATACTGCCATGTTTTTAAAAGGGTTTCGCTCAGCTTCAAGAGGGAGTTTAACTCCTCAGAAGACTGGGAAATCTCCAGATTTGAGACAACACGCGCACACACAAACACATCCACACTGATTATAGATTATATATGTATAATATATATATATATACACACACAGACACACACAGTGATACACACTGACACATAAACAGTGATACACACTGATCCACACACACACAGTGATCCATACTGACCCACACACACACACACACACACACAGTGATACACACTGACACACACACACAGTGATACACACTCACCCACACACACACACAGTGATGCACACTGACCCACAGACACACAGTGATACACACTGACACACACACACACAGATACACACTGACACACACAGACACACAGTGACGCACACTGACCCCCCCCCACACACACACACAGTGATACACACTGACCCGCACACACACACAGTGATACACACTGACACACACACACACACGCACACGTGGTACACACTGACCCACGCACACAGTGATACACTCTGACACACACACAGTGATGCACACTGACCCACACATGGACGCTGACCCTCACACACTGATACACACACACACACACAGTGACACACACAGACACACACACAGTGACACACACAGACACACACACAGTGATACACACTGACACACACACAGTGACACACACACACACACAGTGATACACACTGACACACACATGGACACTGACCCTCACACACAGTGATACACACTGACACACACACACAATGATGCACACTGACACACACATGGACACTGACCCTCACACATTGTGATACACACTGACACACACACACAGTGATACACACTGACCCACACACAACAGTGATACACACTGACACACACACAGTGATATACACTGACACACACATACACACTGATACACACAGACAGTGATACACACTGACACACACACACAGCGATACACACTGACACACACACACACTGACACACACACACAGTGATACACACTGACACACACACAGTGACACACATGGACACTGACCCTCACACACTGACACCAGCTTCCTGATTGGTTGAAGTGTCTGTCACTCCCGGATTTGCTCTGGGGGCGGGACGGTGAGCTGCTGGTGTTCTGATTGGCTGACACGGCTGTCAGTCAGAAAGCTCAGCCTCTGATTGGCTCATCCGCTGTCAGTCAAAGTGCGGAGACCAGTCATTGGTGGACTTGGCTGTCAGGAAGTGAGCGGCAATTCTGATTGGGTGCTTCGGGCAGTAGTCGATCTGGGGTCCGATTGGCTGAGGCGGTCAGTTAGCAATCCAGTCTCTGATTGGCTGAGGCGGTGATTTTGTGATCCCGCTCTGTGATTGGCTGAGGCGGTGATTTTGTGATCCCGCTCTGTGATTGGCTGAGGTGGTGATTTAGTGATCCCGCTCTGTGATTGGCTGAGGCGGTGATTTAGTGATCCCGCTCTGTGATTGGCTGAGGCGGTGATTTAGTGATCCCGCTCTGTCATTGGCTGGGGCAGTGATTTAGTGATCCCGCTCTGTGATTGGCTGAGGTGGTGATTTCCTGATCCCGCTCTGTGATTGGCTGAGGCGGTGAATTAGTGATCCCGCTCTGTGATTGGCTGAGGTGATGATTCCGTGATCCCGCTCTGTGATTCGCTGAGGCGGTGATTTAGTGATCCCGCTCTGTGACTGGCTGTCAGTCAGTTTTGTTTCTTCATTAATTGAATAATTGATGTGAGCGGATATTTCACCGCGATCCTGATCTGCTCCCTGAACTTGGATTGAGTCACCGCGTAAATAAATGTGTTTGTGCAGCAATTAATCCGACTTGTTGAAATGTGTATTCAGGAAGAGTGACGGAAATTAACCCTTTCACTTTCACATAGATAAAAAATATAACAGTCAGGGCCCAGAGGAGAATGAAAGCCCCGGAAATGCTGAAGAGTAAAATCATTGACTTCCTTCTGCTCTCCATCTCGGGGTCTCTGCGATTCTCTCCCTGACTCTGAGCCCTCAGTCCCTTCCGGACTCGACTGGTCACCAAAATGTGTCTGACTGTCAGAGCATTAATCACCAGGATTAAACCGAATGGGAGCAATGGGGTTAAAACCTGACCAAACCAGGAAAATCCAACCCAGCCAGGATCAGTCCAATAGCTTGTCTTTGTCACACAGCCCCACTGGACATTGTCCATTAACCACTGAGGTTCCCGTGTAAAGTACACGGGGATGTTTCTCACAGAGAGCAGGAGGCCGGCTGTTGCCAGAACCACAGCCGCAGTTTTCCCGGTGCAATATTTCGTTTTCAGTTTCTGGCAGCGAATGGCCACAAATCGATCAAAGGAGAAAGTGAGGGTGAACCAGACTGAACAGTCTGTGGCTGCAGGCAGCAGGACAGAGTGAACACGACACACAGTGGTGAGCCACAGGAAACTCAGCGGGAAATAATAACCACTTATCCTGTTGAGAATGGGGTTAAAGATGATGAAGAGCAGATCCGCCGCTGCCATGGCCACCAGGTAGCGAGTGGTGCAGGTGGAGAGGCCACACTTTCCCCGACTCAGGATCACAATTTCCAGTAAATTAACTGTCAGTGAAAAAGGGACAAGAGGCGGGAAATGAGTGAGTGAACATTCCCCATGTGTGAACCGACGGTAAGCAGAGGATTTCAGCATCAATCCAATGGGGTTCCCGGGGTGGCGGTGTTGTTGGAGGAGTTGTGTTAGAGATTAAAATTGCAGATTGGAAAGTAGCCAATGTAACACCGCTGGTTAAGTAGGGACTGGGGGACAGGAAGCTGTGAGTTACACATCTCTCACTTTGATGGAGCAAATCTGCAAATTCTCATCATTCAAATATTTCACAGAGATTGCATTTCTCATCTGATGTGTTTTCCAGGATTAATTCAGACTGGACGGGTTTCCCAATTAGACCCAAAGTGGACAGAGATAGAATCTGCAATCCCTTCCTGCACCCAATTATCAGAGCCCACCCCGGATTGAACACGTCTCTGGACTGGACAGCTGGTGAAGTTGGAAGTCAATTCAGGATTTTTCTATTTAACTTCCCCTCTCCAAATTTCCTCCCCATTCTGACTCTCCCCCGCAGCTTTTCTGCTTTTAATTTACAGATTATATCCTCTGTCCGTCTCTTCTTTCCTGTCTTCTCTCCCTCTCTCTTTGCCTTCTCCTTTGCTTCCCTATCTATCTCTTCCTAAACTCTTCTTCTCTCAGACCAGCTTTATTCCCTCTATCTGGATTTCTCTCTTATCCAGTGCGTTTCCATTCTTCATTCACATTACAGCTTTAGCCCATATCTCCTTATCGCTCTCCAATTGTTCTCTCTCTCCTCCTGTTTCTCCCCATATCTCTCTATCTCACCTCAGTATTGCTCTCTCCATCTCGCTTTCTCCCCATTCCTGTTCACCTCCCTCCAGAATTTATCCCTCTCCCTTTCCATCTTTCTTTGTGGGGATTTAAAGCACAGCATGATGCCATGGGCAGCACTGTGACCATATCCAGAGAGGACAAAGTGGGGTTGGGGAAAGACATGTCATTCCCCCAGCCTCGCGCTTGGTGTAATCCTCCACACAGCTCTATGTGAATTCTGAGTTTGGATACATATCCCCTCAGTGACAGAAAGAGATACACTCCCCTCTTTAAACTGGGGACAAGCTGTGTCCATTCCTTTGGTAGACTTTGTAAAATGAGCCTCCCAGTAGTTATTTATGAATAAATGAATCGATCTATTGATTGATTTCTGTAAATAAGGAACCTCAGGTCTCTGACTGAGGCTATTCTCCAGAGACAGGAAGCTGGGCACTGACTCCTAACTGGAGCCCCCCAGATAAGGTGGTTCTTCCCACCCCCTCACAGCAATTTGATTTGTGGTGATTGGCAGTGTGGCTCAGATACATTGCATTGCTGGTTTCAACAGAGTACACATGAAAGAAAGGGAAAGAAGCAGAGACATGGACAGAAATAGGAAGTTAGAAGGAGGGATGGAGTAAGAGGTGGTCAGTGTGGTTGCAAAGACCTGACCCTAGATGAGAACATCCATCTTTACAATGAGAGAGAGCGATAGTGGCTGAAGGAGAAAAGAGAAGGAGGGAGTGGAGCAGAGACAGAGGGAGGCCCGAGGGGAGTGGAAGGTCAAAGCAGAGGTGGTGATGGAGGGACAGCAATTGAGAAAGAGAGAGAGGATGTGAGAGTCTCCAGTGTGTGGTCACGAGCTGCAGCTCCACTCAAACCCTGTCAGATAGTCTGAGAGGATTTAAAAAGTGTCCTGAAGGAATCAGCAGCCGCTTCCCAAACTGAAAGAGGGAGTTGAGCGGCTTCTAGAGACTGAGAGGGGACAGGGGGTTGGCAGGCTGGAGCAGGGCTGGCATTTTCATTCAGGTTTCGAAGATTCTCTCTGTGGAACTCTCTCTCTCTCCATTTCAATGTTTCTGCCTGATTGGAAGAAATGGAGGGAAGGAAAGAGTGAGAGAGAATGAGGAGAACCAAGAATGAGAGGTTATAGAATAATAGAATCATACAGAGCAGAAGAGGCCCTTCAGCCCATTGAGTCTGCACTGACACATTAGAAATACCTGAAATCCCACCTAACCCCATCTGTCAGCACTTGGCCCAGAGCCCTGAATGTTATGTTGTGCCAAGTGCTCATCCAGATACCTTTTAAAGAATGTGAGGCAACCCACCTCCACCACCCTCCCAGGCAGCGCATTCCAGACCGTCAACACCCTCTGGGGAAAAACATATTTCGTCACACCCCATCCCCCCTCAACTTCCTTCCCCCCACCGTGAACCTATGTCCCCTCGTGACTGACCCTTCAGATATGGGGAACAGTTGCTCCTTATCCACTCTGTCCATGGCCCTCATAATCTTGTCGACCTCGATCAGGCCGCCCCTCAGTCTTCTCTGCTAAAACGTTAATAACCCAAACCCACGCAACCTCTTTTCATAACGTTGATCTTCCATCCAAGGCAGCATCTTGGTGAATCTCCTCTGTACCCTCATCCAACGCAAACACATCCTTCCTATAATGTGGCGATCAGAACTGCACACAGTACTCCAGCTGGGGCCTCACCAAAGATCGAGACAATTCCAACGTTACTTCCCTGCTTTTGTCATCTATGCCTCGATTGATAAAGGCAAGTGTCCCATATGCCATTTTCAGCTCCCTACTAACATGCCCTTCTGCTTTCAAAGATCTGTGGTCAATTACGCCAAGGTCCCATTCTACCATAGATCTTCCTATCGTCCGAACATTCATTGAGTACTTCCTTGTCAAATTACTCCTTCCAAAGTGTATCAGCTCACACTTTTCAGGGTTACATTCCATTAAACGGTGTAAAACACACTCCACACTGCGAACTGCACCTTGTGCGATCTTGCTGCGGAACTTGTTTTAAAGGTTGTCTCAGTGTTAAGAGAGAGTTGTATCATTCCAGGGAAATGAAGGGAATTCTCCAGACTTGGGATAATGCACACACACAGAGTGGAAGGTGTGTGGGGGTTTTTGTTCGGTGTTTTGGGGGAAGGGGCTCACAGCAGGTGTGAGGATGGAGGCAGGGGAAGGTCTGTGTCTCATTTGATTAGTTTCACAGAGCAGCTGCTGTGGGATCTTGATGTGCATGGAATGTCCTGGGCCCTTTGCCTGCCTTGTAACAATGATCATCCTCTTTGAAAATAGTTCACTGACTGCAAAGAAGGTTCCAAGGCCTTGAATATAAAAAAAGCTTAAACTTGAACAATGGGACTGAGGGAGTTCATGAACACTTTCTGCAGAGGAGTGAGGGGACATTCAGCCAATATCACATTGCTGCCTGTGGGATCTTACTGTGCGACCAATATTGCAGCCTTAGTTTGTACATTAAAACAAGAAGCACACAGCCACAGAAAACAATTATCATAAACTCTGAACTGAATTTTGAAACTGCCTCTGTGCTTTGGATCTTCCTGTGCACAGGTTGCGTAAGAAATCTCTAAATTAACAGCAGTGAGGTCAGATTAACAATTAATCTCATCACTGTAAATAATTCTTGATTGCCTGGAATGAAAGTTCTTTAACCAGAAGCGGGTGTAATTGTGGAATAAAAAATGTGTCTGAGGCAGAGAGATAAATGTGAGGGTGAAATGAATTGCACAGTGTTCTATTTGAATACAGTTTGCTGTGGTGGTGATTATCGGAGCTCTCGCTCTATGTCTGATGTTGGGAAGCTGAGCTTGTGAAGTGTGGTCCCTTTAAAAGCTGGTTTTGTCTCCCTTTAAAGTTGGACTTTTGTCAATGCTTGGAGGCTTCAAATGCAGGTACAGACAGAGTACACAGACTGCAACATTTGCAGCCAAGACCAAGCATCAAGGTCGCCATGGTAACAGGCTTTGCAGGTTTTTGAAATTTGCGTTCAGCCTATCAGTTCAAAGAAGGCACTCAGCTATCAGGAAGCTATCAAATGTTAATTTATTGTTGTTGACAAGATCAGATCAATCCTGGTGCAGGAAAATTCAGAGGTCATCACAGTTATTAAAATAGGAGATCAACTGCCTGCCTGCAGTTCAACTGCAGGGCTGCCCCCTCTCAAAGCCTAGAGAGGGAAAGAGCAGCTCTCTCCAGCTTTGATTATCACTGAATTGACCGCTCCATCTATCGATCTGAATCAGAAATAACTTGCAGGCAGCGGAATAGAGAGACATAGAACATAGAACATAGAACAGTACAGCACAGTACAGGCCCTTCGGCCCTCGATGTTGTGCCAAGCGTTGTCTGAAAACAAGATCAAGCTGTCCCACTCCCTATCATCCTGGTGTGCTCCATGTGTCTATCCAATAACCGCTTGAAAGTTGCCCTCAGCCAAGTACCGAAGGAAAGTGGAGGATTTTCAAGGAATGTTTGTCTGGAGCTCTGCATGACAACGTTCCGATGAGACAGGGGGGTGTTGGTAGGGTACGGGAACCGTGGTGCACGAAGGTTGTGATGAACCTGGTGAATAAGAAAAGAGAGGCGTACAGAAGGTTCAGAGAGCTAGGAGGTGTTAAGGATTTAGAGGAGTATACGGGATGTAGGAAGGAGCTTAAGAAGGAAATTAGGAGAGCGAGAAGGGGTCATGAGAAGGCCTTGGCGGGTAAGATTAAGGAGAATCCCAAGGCTTTCTACAAATATGTCAAGAGTAAAAGGATGAGATGTGAAGGCATAGGACCCTTAAAAGGTGAAGGGGGAAAAGTTTGTGCGGAACCGTTAGAAATGGCGGAGCTGCTTAATGAATACTTTACCTCGGTATTCACGGTGGAAAGGGATCTGGGTGGTTGTACTGCTGGTTTGCGGTGGACAGAAAGGATCGAGCATGTGGACATAAAGAAAGAGGATGTGTTGGAACTATTGAATGGCATCAAGGTTGGTAAGTCGCCGGGACCGGATGGGATGTACCCCAGGTTACTGTGGGAGGCGAGGGAGGAGATTGCGGAGCCTTTGGCGATGATCTTTGCATCGTCGATGGAGACGGGAGAGGTTCCGGAGGATTGGAGGATTGCAGATGTGGTCCCTATATTCAAGAAAGGGAACAGGGACAGCCCGGGAAATTACCGACCGGTGAGTCTAACCTCAGTGGTTGGTAAGTTGATGGAGAGGATCCTGAGAGACAGGATTTATGATCATCTAGAGAAGTTTAGCATGATCAAAAGTAGTCAGCACGGCTTTGTCAAGGGCAGGTCGTGCCTTACGAGCCTGGTTGAGTTCTTTGAAAATGTGACCAAACACATTGACGAAGGAAGAGCGGTGGATGTGGTCTATATGGACTTCAGCAAGGCGTTCGATAAGGTCCCCCATGCAAGACTTCTTGAGAAAGTGAGAGGGCATGGGATCCAAGGGGCTGTTGCCTTGTGGATCCAGAACTGGCTTGCCTGCAGAAGGCAGAGAGTGGCTGTGGAGGGGTCTTTCTCTGCATGGAGGTCAGTGACCAGTGGAGTGCCCCAGGGATCTGTTCTGGGACCCTTGCTGTTTGTCATTTTCATAAATGACCTGGATGAGGAAGTGGAGGGATGGGTTGGTAAGTTTGCTGACGACACCAAGGTAGGTGGTGTTGTGGATAGTTGGAGGGATGTCAGAAGTTGCAGCGAGACATAGATAGAATGCAAGACTGGGCGGAGAAGTGGCAGATGGACTTCAACCCGGATAAGTGTGTGGTGATCCATTTTGGCAGATCCAATGGGATGAAGCAGCAGTATAATATGAAGGGTACCATTCTTAGCAGTGTAGAGGATCAGAAGGACCTTGGGGTCCGGGTCCATAGGACTCTTAAATCGGCCTCGCAAGTGGAGGATGCGGTCAAGAAGGCGTACGGCGTACTGGCCTTCATTAATCGAGGGATTGAGTTTAGGAGTCGGGAGATAATGCTGCAGCTTTATTGGACCATGGTTAGACCCCACTTGGAGTACTGCGCGCAGTTCTGGTCACCTCATTACAGGAAAGATGTTGAAGCCATTGAAAGGGTGCAGAGGAGATTTACAAGGATGTTGCCTGGATTGGGGGGCATGCCTTATGAGGATAGGTTGAGGGAGCTTGGTCTCTTCTCCCTGGAGAGACGAAGGATGAGAGGTGACCTGATAGAGGTTTACAAGATGTTGAGAGGTCTGGATAGGGTCGACTCCCAGAGGCTATTTCCAAGGGCTGAAATGGTTGCTACGAGAGGACACAGGTTTAAGGTGCTGGGGGGTAGGTACAGAGGAGATGTCAGGGGTAAGTTTTTCACTCAGAGTGTGGTGGGTGAGTGGAATCGGCTGACGTCGGTGGTGGTGGAGGCAAACTCGTTGGGGTCTTTTAAGAGACTTCTGGATGAGTACATGGGATTTAATGGGATTGAGGGCTATAGATAGGCCTAGAGGTGGGGATGTGATCGGCGCAACTTGTGGGCCGAAGGGCCTGTTTGTGCTGTGGCTTTCTATGTTCTATGTTCTTAAGTGTCCGACGACACTATCACAGCAGGCAGTCCATTTCACACCCCGACCACTCTCTGAGTAAAAACTCTACCTCGGACATCCCTCCTATATATCCCACTATGAACCATATAGTTATGCCCCATAGTAACAGTTACATCCAGCCGAGGAAATAGTCTCTGAACGTCCACTCTATCTATCCCCCTCATCATCTTATAAACCTCTATTAAGTCGCCCCTCACCCTCCTCCGCTCCAAAGAGAAAAGCCCCATCCCGCTCTGTGGTGAACCATCGACGGTTACCACTATGGGTACTGAACCATAGATGGTTATCACTATGGGTACTTGTACATATGTTACTCTTGTTACTGTTGGGGTTAGGGTTGGGGTGTTGCACCTGTTGGTATTGTTCTGTGGGACACTCCGTTTGGCTCCGCCTTCTTATAGGAGTATAAAGGTCACTGCACTTCCTAGTGACCCTTAGTCTGGGACAGTATTGTTAAGCAGTATGCTCTATTCTTGTTGCGAATAAAAGCCTTTATTCCCCGGTACGATCTAGCCTCCCGAGTGGATTAATCGCGCAGCACCCGCAACTTTTCCTCATAAGACCTACTCTCCAAACCAGGCAGCATCCTGGTAAATCTCCTCTGCACTCCCTCCAATGCTTCCACATTCTTCCCATAGTGAGGCGACCAGAACTGCACACAATATTCCAAATATGGTCTTACAAAGGTCCTGTATAGTTGCAGCATAACCCCATGGCTCTGAAACTCAAACCCCCTGTTAATAAACGCTAACACACAACAGGCCTTCTTCACGGCTCTATCCACTTGCGTGGCATCTTCTGAGATCAGTGGATATGAACTCCAAGACCTCGCTGTTCCTCCACATTCCTCAGAACCCTGCCGTTGACACTGTAATCCGCATTCAAATTTGTCCTACCAAAATGAATCACCTCGCACTTTTCCAGGTGAAACTCCATCTGCCATTTTTCGGCCCATCTCTTTGCAGCCTACAACAGCCCTTCACCTCATCCACTACTTCACCAATCTTGGTGTCATCAGCAAATATACTGATCCACCCGTCAGCCCACTCCACCAAGTCATTGATAAAAATCACAAATAGCAGAGGACAAAGCACTGATCCCTGTGGTACACCGCTGGTAACTGGTCTCCAGTCTGAAAACTTTCCATCCACCACCACCCTCTGTCTTCTATGAGATCGCCAGTTACTTATCCATTCGGCCAAATTTCCTCCCATCCCACACCTCAACGATCGCCAAAGGTTTTCCAAAGCCACAAAATCTAGTTGGATACATTTTTGCGAGTGACTAAATTATGTTCTTTTTTTTCTGTTAATGAATGCCCTTGTGTGTATTTGAACATCATTCCAGTAGAATCTTACTTTAGTCACAATGCCACTTAGAAACATAGAAAACGAGAGCACAAAACAGGCCCTTCGGCCCCACACGTTGTGCCGAACATATCCCTACCTTTTAGGCCTACCCATAGCCCTCCATCCTATTAAGTGCCATGTCCTCATCTAGGAGTCTCTTAAAAGACCGTATTGAGTTTGCCTCCACCACCACTGACGGCAGCCGATTCCACTCGCCCACCACCCTCTGTGTGAAAAACTTCCCCCTAACATTTCCCCTGTACCTACCCCCCAGCAGCTTAAACCTGTGTCCTATCGTAGCAGCCATTTCCAACTTGGGAAAAAGTCTCTGAGAGTCCACCCGATCTATGCCTCTCAACATCTTATATACCTCTTTTTCGTCCCGTCTCATCCTACGTCTCTCCAAGGAGAAAAGACCGAGCTCCTTCAGCCTATCCTCATAAGGCATGCCACTCATTCCAGGCAACATCCTTGTAAATCGCCTCTGCACCCTTTTAATCTTTTCCACATCCTTCCTGTAATGAGGCGATCAGAACTGAGCACAGTACTCCAAGTGGGGTCTGGCGAGGGTCTTATATAGCTGCATCATTATCCTCGGACTCCTAAACTCAGTCCCTCGATTGATAAAGGCCAGCACACCATACGCCTTCTTAAGCACCTCCTCCACCTGCGGGGCCGATTTTAGAGTCCAATGGACCCGGATCCCAAGGTCCTTCTGATACTCTACTGTACTAAGATTCTTTCCCTTTATATTGTACTCCTTCATCACATTCGACCTGCCAAAATGGACCACGACGCATTTATCTGGGGTAAAGTCCATCTGCCACTTGTCCGCCCAGTCTTGCATCCTATCTATCTCCCTCTGTAACTTCTGACATCCCTCCAGACTATCCACAACCCCACCAACCTTCGTGTTGTCGGCAAACTTACCAACCCATTCCTCCACTTCCACATCCAGGTCATTTATGAAAATGACAAACCGCAACGGTCCCAGAACAGATCCCTGGGAGATCCCTGCGGCACACCACTGGTGACCGACCTCCAATTAGAAAAAGACCCATCGATACACACTCTCTGCCTCCTTTGGGCAAGCCAGTTCTGGATCCACAGGGCAGCAGCCCCTTGGATCCCATGCCCTCTCACTTTTTCTAGAAGCCTTGCATGGGGGACCTTATCAAACGCCTTGCTAATATCCATATTAACCATATCTACCGCTTTCCCTTCGTCAATGTGTTTAGTCACATTTTCGAAGTAGCCCACCAGGCTCGTAAGGCACGATCTGCCTTTCACAAAGCCATGCTGAGCATTCTTGAGCATACTAAACCTCTCTAAATGCTCATAAATCTTGTCCCTCATGATCTTCTCCATCAGCTTACCAACCACTGAGGTTGGACTCACCGCTCGGTAATTTCCTGGGTTATCCCTATTCCCCTTCTTGAAAATAGGAACCACATCTGCAATCCTCCGGCACTTCTCCCGTCTCCATCGATGACCCAAAGATCATCGCCAAAGGCTCTGCAATATCTTCCCTTGTCTCCCACAGTAACCTGGGGTACATCCCATCCGGACCCGTCGACTTATCTATCTTGATGCCATTCAAAGATTCCAGCACAAACTCTTTCTTAAAGTCCACAGACTCAATCGTTTCAGTCCACCGGAAGCCCACAGTCCATCCACCCATGTCCTTCTCCTCTGTGAAAACCGAGGCAAAATACTCAATAAGCAGCTCTGCCATTTTTAATGGTTCCATACAGATTTTCCCGCCTTCACCTTTTATAGGCCCTATTCCATCACATCTCATCCTTTTCCTCTTCACATAATTATAGAACGCCTTAGGGTTTTCCTGAATTCAACTTGCCAAGGCCTTCTCGTGACCCCTTCTGGCTCTCCTAATTTCCTTCTTTAGCCCCGTCCTACAAGCCGCATACTCATCTAGATCCCTATCTTCGCCAAGCTCTCTGAACCTTTTGTACGCTTTCCTTTTCTTCTCGACTAGGTCCCGCACAGCTTTCGTGCACGACGGTTCCTTTAACTTACCAACTCCTCCCTGTCTGCTCGGAACATTGTCCTGTTGAACCCTGGACAGACATTCCTTGAAAAACTGCCACCTCTCTTCACGAGATTTCCCCGAGAACCCCCCCTTCCAATTTACTCCTCTAATTTGCTGCCTTATGTATTCATATTTCCGGTTACTCAATATCAACGCTTTCCGAGCTTGCTTGATCCTCTCTTTTTCCAATGCAAGCATAAAGGAGATAGGGTTATGATCGCTATCCCCAAGATGCTCTCCCACTGAGAGATCTGACACCTGTCCAGGCTCATTTGTCAGTTTCAGATCAAGTACAAAGAACAAAGAACAATACAGCACAGGAACAGGCCCTCCAAGCCCGTGCAGCTCCCTGGTCCAAACTAGACCATTATTTTGTATCCCTCCATTCCCACTCCGTTCATATGGCTATCTTGATAAGTCTTAAACGATCCCAGTGTGTCCGCCTTCACCACCTTGCCTGGCAGCGCATTCCAGGCCCTCACCACCCTCTGTGTAAAATATGTCCTTCTGATATCTGTGTTAAACCTCCCCCCCCTTCACCTTGAACCTATGACCCCTCGTGAACGTCACCACCGACCTGGGGAAAAGCTTCCCACCGTTCACCCTATCTATGCCTTTCATAATTTTATGCACCTCTATTAAGTCTCCCCTCATCCTCCGTCTTTCCAGGGAGAACAACCCCAGTTTAACCAATATCTCCTCATAACTAAGCCCTTCCATACCAGGCAACATCCTGGAAAACCTCCTCTGTACTCTCTCCAAAGCCTCCATGTCCTTCTGGTAGTGTGGCGACCAGCACTGGACGCAGTATTCCAAATGCGGCCGAACCAAAGTTCTATACATCTGCAACATCAGACCACAACTTTTATACTCTATGCCCCGTCCTATAAAGGCAAGCATGCCATATACCTTCTTCACCACCTTCTCCACCTGTGACGTCACCTTCAAGGATCTGTGGACTTGCACGCCCAGGTCCCTCTGCGTATCTACACCCTTTATGGTTCTGCCATTTATCGTATAGCTCCTCCCTCCATTATTTCTACCAAAATGCATCACTTCGCATTGATCAGGATTGAACTCCATCTGCCATTTCTTTGCCCAAATTTCCAGCCTATCTATATCCTTCTGTCGCCTCTGACAATGCTCCTCACTATCTGCAAGTCCTGCCAATTTTGTGTCGTCCGCAAACTTACTGATCACCCCAGTTACACCTTCTTGCAGATCGTTTATATAAATCACAAACAGCAGAGGTCCCAATACAGAGCCCTGCGGAACACCACTAGTCACAGGCCTCCAGCCGGAAAAAGACCCTTCCACTACCACCCTCTGTCTTCTGTGACCAAGCCAGTTCTCCACCCATCTAGCCACTTCCCCCTTTATCCCATGAGATCCAAACTTTTGCACCAGCCTACCATGAGGGACTTTGTCAAACGCCTCTCCTCTTGTAGGCTTGTCCACATGCTGTGTCAGGAAACCCTCCTGAACACACCGAACGAACAACTCCCCATCCAATCCCCTTACCCGAGGGATTTTCCAATCTATGTTTGGGAAATTAAAGCCTCCCATCACAGCAACTCTGCTATTATTGCAACTCCCCAGGATCTGTTTCCCTATCTGCTCCTCCAACTCCCTGTCACGATTGGGCGGCCGATGGAAAACTCCCAGCAAAGTGATCGACCACTTCCCACTCTGAACTTCCACCCACAGAGACTCTTTGGACAATCCCCCCACAGCATACACCTTCTCTACAGCTGTGACACTATCCCTGATCAGCAGTGCCACGCCACCCCCTCTCTTGCCTCCCTCCATCTCCTTCCTGAAACATCTGAATCCCGTCACCTGGAGTAACCAGTCCTGTCCCTGAGACATCCAAATCTCTGTAATGGCCACCACATCACACTTCCAGGCATCGATCCACGCTCTGAGCTCATCCCCTTTATTCACTATTCTTCTGGCATTAAAGTAAACACATCTCAATCCTTTGGTCTGAGCACTTCCCTTCTCTCCCCTTCTCTATCCCCCGTCCATCCTCCCTCTTACACCGTCTATAACCCTACTCTGTTTGTGAGCTAACATCCTCACTCCGAGTCACCTTGCCTCAATCCCCTCCCCCCAACTTATCTAGTTTAAACTCTCCCCAGTAGCCTACGCCTTCTTTAACTAAAGTTCCCTGTTGGTTAAATAATTAAATTGTTAATTGTTCACTTAAAGTGAGTGTAAGATATTTCTGTTAGTTAACCACTAAATGTTAATGAAGATCAGTTCACACCTTCCCACACACCTTTCTCACATTACAAAGCAAGGTATTCCTCATTGGGGAATTCGGCGTGGCTTGTTGAAACGGCATCAACCTCTGTCTAATGACACTGTCTCTCTATCTGTGTCTGTGTCTCTGTCTCTCCATTCTGTGGCTTGTGAGGGAGGAAGTGAAAGAGTTGGGGGACAGGCTGAGGAAGGACTGATGTTAGGGAGTGAGAGAGAAAAGGGAGGATCAGGTTAAACAAGGGGAGAGATAGCTGAACATTGTGGAGTTGCGGTGGAGGGAAATGGCACAGGATTTGGGGGTAGAGAGTTTCCTGTGAGCAGTAACTGCTGATGTCCCTGTCACATCTTTCCAGAAAGCGTGATGTTCAAACATTCCAATCCTGAGACAGTCTGTTTTGAAATGTATCCTGAGGAAATGAACAGCTTCTTCCCAGTTGAGGTTTTAGCCACTTACTGATTAGGCTGGGCGGTGTGGAAACATTGCTACCCATGGGATCATGCTGTGCATCAATGACCTGCAGCATATACAGAACTGCAAACGGTAACCACACAACTTAAAAGGCAAATTAGCTCAGTGATGATAAAGCACATGGGAGGGTGGAGGGAATAAAAATCAAACCCTTGGCCTTGGTAAAGACTTGTTCTCAATCCCTGTGTCCTGTTTGTGTTTTTAGACAAGGTGGTGGGGTTTGGAGGATTATTAATTTTGGGGCGGAATGGGAAGGGAAGTTGGTTGAATATCTAGGCCTCTGTCACGACAACCTTTCCTCTCTCTGTCCATCCATTCGCTTCAACGTTGAATCCTGTAATTAATGTAAAATCAAATCCCATTGTGATTTGTGGTCTTTCTCTTGCCGTGGGGTGTATGAGGGGAGTGCGGGCGGGACAGAGGTTGGGGAACAGTGGTTCTCTTTTCCTCTCGTGCCTTCCATCCGTGTGTGGGGCGTTTTGGGGCTGGAAAGGACAGTTATGTTTCACTGGTGTGGGGAGAATCCTGTTTTTTTTTACCCCAAGGGTTAATGCATCCTCTGGCACTAGGCCTCAATTCAAGGCCTAATCTCAGGGCCCTCAGGATGCCTTTTCCATTCGCTTCATTCCGAAATGTTTCTGTGTTTAATTGGATGATATCACTGGTTGAATAAACCTGCAGCAGGCAATTTAATTCATTTCACTCAGGATGTAATTATCGGTTTTCCAACTCTCTCACCCAACGTTCTCATTAGATTTTATTACAGTGAGGGAGAGAGGTGGAAAATAGGGAGGGTGCAAAACAGAGAGAGAGAAAGAAGCCCGAGAGGCAGGGAGAGGTGAGAAGATAAGTTGCCGCTGTGGGGGTGTTGAGGGGAATGTGTTTATGGGGTCCTCATCTCCACCATTCATTTTTATCGTGGCTAATTATCAAATGTAATTACTTGATTTCCCCCTCCCCCCCCCCGCCCCCCCCAAATCCATGATCACTTTAGCCCCGAGAGCTATATCTAATTTCTTCATGAAATCACAAAACGCCTGTGAATTCCACACATTCACCACACTCTGACTGAAGAAATTTCTCCTCACCTCAGTTCTAAAAAGATTTGCCCCTCATCCTCAAAGTATGACAGCCAGTTCAGGGCAACCCACCATTGGTAAGATTCTTTCTGAATCGACCCTGTCTAATCTTGTTAGAATGTTATAAGTTTCTATGAGATCCCCTCATTATTCTGAACTCCAGTGAATATAATCCTAACCGATTAAGTCTCTCCTCATATGACAGACCTGTCATCCCAGGATTTGGCCTGGAAAACCGTTACTGCACATCTTCTATAGCAAGGACATCCTTCCTCTGGTAAGGACATCAAAACTGTAGCAAAAAAACTCCAGGAGTGGCCTCTCCAATACTTTTTCCAACTGCAGCAAGTAATCCTTATCCCGATAAAGAAAACCTCTCGCTATGAAAACCAGCAGACCATTTGGCTTCATTACTGCCTGCTGGACCTGTGACTGTGAACAGCGTTCGATAAGGTCCCCCATGCAAGGCTTCTCAAAAAAGTGTGAGGGCATGGGATCCAAGGGGCTGCTGCCCGGTGGATCCAGAACTGGCTTGCCAAAGGAGGCAGAGAGTGGGTACAGATGAGTCTTTTTCTAAATGGAGGTCGGTCACCAGTGGTGTGCCCCAGGGATCTGTTCTGGGACCCTTGCTGTTTGTCCTTTTCATAAATGACCTGGATGAGGAAGCGGAGGGATGTGTTGGTAAGTTTACCGACGACACGAAGGTTCGTGGGGTTGTGGATAGTCTGGAGGGATGTCAGAAGTTACAGAGGGACATAGATAGGATGCAAGACTGGGCGGAGAAGTGGCAGATGGACTTCAACCCAGATAAATGCGTCGTGGTCCATTTTGGTCGGACAAATGGGATGAAGGAGTACAATATAAAGCGAAAGACTCTTAGTACAGTAGAGGATCAGAAGGACCTTGGGGTCCGGGTCCATAGGACTCTAAAATCAGCCCCGCAGGTGGAGGAGGTGGTTAAGAAGGCGTATGGTGTCCTGGCCTTTATCAATCGAGGGACTGAGTTTAGGATTCCCGGGATAATGATGCAGCTATGTAAGACCCTCGTCAGACCCCACTTGGAGTACTGTGCTCAGTTCTGGTCGCCTCACTTTAGGAAGGATGTGGAAAAGATTGAAAGGGTGCAGAGGAGATTTACAAGGATGTTGCCTGGATTGAGTGGCATGCCTTATGAGGATAGCTGAGGGAACTCGGTCTTTTCTCCTTGGAGAGACGAAGGATGAGAGGAGACCTAATAGAGGTATATAAGATGTTGAGAGGCATAGATCGGGTGGACTCTCAGAGGCTTTTTACCAGGGTGGAAATGTCTGCTACGAAAGGACACAGGTTTAAGGTGATGGGGGTTAGGTCCAGGGGAGATGTTCGGGGTAAGTTTTTCACACAGAGGGTGGTGGGCGAGTGGAATCGGCTGCCGTCAGTGGTGGTGGAGGCGAACTCAATCGGTTCTTTTAAGAGACTCCTGTATGAGTACATGGAGCTTAATAAGATTGAGGGTTTTAGGTAGATCTAGAAGGTAGGGATGTGTTCGGCACAACTTGTGGGCCGAAGGGCCTGTTTGTGCTGTAGTTTTTCTATGTTTCTATGTTTACCTGCCTAGTTCCGTACAGTGAATGATGCATGATGACACCAAGGTTTTGAATAGTACCCACCACTCAATTTACACCCATTCAAGTATTAACTTGTCTTCCTAATATTCCAGCCAAAGTCGACATCCTCACAGTGATCCACATTAAACTGCATCTGCCATGTGTATGACCACACCCTCAGCCTGTCCAAATCACGCTGAATATTCTCTGCATCCTCCTCACAGTTCACCCTCACACCCAGCTTTGTACCATCTGCAAATCTGGAGATGATGCATTCAGTAACCCATCTGGAAGACTAAATAAACCACACCCACTGGTTCCCCTCGGTCAACTCTACTAGTTCCACCCTCAAACAATTCCAAGATATTCCAATCATGATTTCCCTTTAGTAAATCCATGCTGCCTTTGTCTGATTATGGCCCTGCCTTCCAAATACCGAGTTATCAAATCCTTGAAATTTGACTCTTGCAACTTCCCCAGCACCGACGTTAGGCTCACTGGTCTAAAGTTCACTGTTTTCTCTCTCCAGTCCTGTCTGAATACCGGGCTTGCATTAGCTACCCTCCAATCTGTATGAACCAGCCCAGAGTCCAATTAAATTGGAAAATAACCACCATTGGACCTCTTCTTCCCAGGAAGACTTCCGTAACTACTCTGGGATGAAGATTATCAGCACCTGGAGATTCATCCACCTTCAATCCCATCATTTTCCCCAAAACCATTTCTCTACAAATTCAAATTTCCTTCAGCTTCTCTCTAAAACTTGTTCATCTCAGAACTTTTGGCACGTTATTCATGTCTTCCTTTCTGAATATCGAAGCAATCTTCAATTTAATTCCTCAGCTATTACTTTGTCCCCGTTAGAGTCTTTCCCATTTCTGACTGCAAAGGTCCTAGTTTGTCAATCTGGTTCTCTTTACATACCGATAGATATTTTTTGAAGTCAGTTGTTATGTTCCACGGTAGATTACTTTCATACCCTATTCTTCTTTCCTTAATCAATCCCTTGCTCCCAAAAGGATGGATTTGTAAACAGTGATTGTGTTACTGAGCGTGAATCTGTGATGATGTGTTTTAGCTTTTCACCAAATCACACCTACAATTGTGTTTTAAATCTGGCTGCTCCCATATTGCAGTGTGATTGTGGGAACTTGCTGTGCAGGATGACCAGCAGCATTTCTGAAATGACACAGGAGCATTTTATTTTCCTCTGAAACCCTCTAACCCTCCTGCTGCTGACCTTAGTCTACACACCTTGGACATTGACCCCTCTGGTCAGGGGAAGAAGTTTCTTCTCAACTATCCTATCTTTGTCCCTCATAATTTTGAACACCTCAATGATGTCCGCACTCCGCCTTCACTGTTCTGTGGAAAGCAACTCCAGCCTAACCAGCCTGTCTTCACTGCGGAAACACTGCTGCCCAGGTAACATCCTGGTGAATCTCCTTTGCGTTCCTTCCAGAGCAATCACATCCCCCGTCTAGTGAGGTCACCAGACCTCCTCACAGTCCTCGAGCTGAAGACAAATAAGTGTTTCATATGTCTCCATCATGACCTCCCTGCTCCTATTTTCGATACATCAGCTAATAAAGAAAATTGTCATGCCTGCCTTCTTAAGCAGTTGATCATCAGAAGTTACCCACTGGAAGGGAAAACAATAGAAGGTTTATGTTCATTCTTGAGTTTAAACAGAAATTATATTTTAAAAAATCCAAACAACAGTTGTCCAGTCACAACCTCAACATAAAGAAATAAATGAACTAACTTCAAAAGAGTGAAAAAAATATGCAAGTAAAACAAGCCGTGATAAAGAGCATTCAGGACATATTCCAAAATTAAGATCAGCTTGACAGATTTCATTGAATAATTTTAGCAATTATCAGGAATGATATGGTCGATGTCCGACACACGGCGTTTCTCGATGCCTTCAGTAAGTTAACAGACTTCAGTAAACTCAGAGCAAGTGGAGTTCGAGGACCAGCAGCAGAATGACTAGAAGCTGGTGCCACAGACACAACACAGGCAGTCGGAGTTAAAGGGATTTACTCTGATTGCTGGAAGGTGGGAATTGGTTTTCCACGAGGATCAGCGCTGGGATCACTGTCCTTCACCATTTACATCAACAACATGGTATAGGGAAGCAAAATTATAGTTTCAAAATTTACCAACCAATCCAAACTGCGAATGAGAATGAGCAGAGTGGAAGAATACAACTCAACACAATAACACATTAATAATAAATTATAAACTTGCAAATTGGGTATTGGAATAGGAAATTAATTTCACCACAGCTCAGTGTCAGGTTCTTCATTCTGATCAGAACAATATGTTTCCCAATCACTCTGTAGAAATCAAGTATCTGAATGTTTTCGAGGAGTTCAGGGCTTCAGGTGATCAGATTCACAAATCGCTTTCAGAAGCAACACAGTTTAGACAGAACCACAACAACCCAAAAAAAAAAAACCATTGGAGTTCATTTATAGATCAATGGAAATGTGAACAATTCACAAAATGTTTGACAATCACTGAATACTGCACGGTTTGTAATTGGTTTGTTTAAATATCAGGAAGTCGCTGAAACCTCTTTCTTTTCAATACAAAGCCGAGGTATGGAGAA
This sequence comes from Mustelus asterias, assembly GCF_964213995.1. Taxonomy (NCBI): domain Eukaryota; kingdom Metazoa; phylum Chordata; class Chondrichthyes; order Carcharhiniformes; family Triakidae; genus Mustelus; species Mustelus asterias. Next base: position 26,165 of record NW_027590132.1, read on the forward strand.
ATTTCACATCATACACTCACCACCAAACAAAGCCAAACTCTTCCTGTTTTCAACATATTCCAAAGATAAAAGACTGAGGCAGCTCCACAGAATGGACATCTCATTCACCAAAATAAAATAGTATATATTTAAAACTGAAACAACTTTTTTCATTGCAATTCTTTTCCTAAACACAATACAATTCTACATGGACAGGTGGTGGCAGATATTAATGGTGACTTCGATCAGATATTCCACTAAGGTGAAACAACCACAATCAGCACAATTTTACACTGACAAATATACAATGCAATACCTGTTCACTGGTGTCAGCTATTCCCTCTGGTTAGTGACCCACACTTTAAATATATGAACAAACAGATTACGACATTGAGTTCAGTGATGGAAAATATTTATTTTTAGTATTGACTTACTTCTTTCCAAACACTGGATTCTGTTGATCACATTTATCAACTAATTACAAGTGGAAAGATGCTGTCCACTCAAACACCATCAGTCCCACCTCCAGATCTCAGATAGTTTCAGTGATATCTGTCACTGGACTGTGACGTTTCAGTCATTGAGTTTCAATTGTTACCGTGACTCTCTGTGTGATCTTTAACTGTGGACATTCTGTGATGTGATTTAAGTGGGTTAGAGTTTAGCATCAATTGCAAAATTCTGTTGATCAATAATGTGGAACTATTTAGTCTGCAAAGAAATGTGTTTTTTATCCTGAAATCTATTGCAGCTTCTCAAACTGAGAAAATATTCAGAAACAATGGGACATCTCAGAAAATTCAGGCCCTGCAGCAGATACAATCACATCACCTCTTCGAGCAGTAAAATAACAGATTTAACTGTGACCAGCAATGCACAGGCTCCAAATGTCACTGGACCCACATCTGATACAGTGTTCAGAAACGTGCTCAGATGTGGAAGGAGAGAGATGAAGACGAGACAGAGGGACGGCTTGTGGGATGTGCTGAATCTAGAAAGGGTGCGAGGCTGGGAAAATGAATGGATAAGAGTGAGAGAGGAAGTCTCTGAGCGAGTGAAAGTGAAAAAGAGGAAGACAGAAGCATAGATGGGGCGGGAGTGAGGGCGTGATGATGGGGGGAGCCGTTATTGTGAGAGGAATGGTGTTTATAACAGTAACTTAACATAGACAGAAGTCAGCTCCGCTGGCTATGAGGAGAGGTTGAATAAATCAGGATTGTTTTCACTGGAAAGACGAAGGCTGAGGGGAGACCTGATAGAGGTCCCGGGGGGACCAACATCCTGGCGGGAAGATTGGCTAAGGCTACTGGGGAGAGTTTAAACTAGATAGGTTGGGGTGAGGGGATCGAGACGAGGTGACTGGGAGCGAGGAAGTTAGCTCGCAAACAGAGAAGGGTCATAGACGGTGCAAGAGGGAGGATGGACGGGGGATAGAGAAGGGGAGAGCTCAGACCAAAGGATTGAGATGTGTTAACTTTAATGCTCGGAGTATAGACTATTTCCTCGGTTGGATGGAGCTATTACAAGGGGGCATAATTATAGGGTTCATGGTGGGAGATATAGGAAGGATGTCCGAGGTAGGTTCTGAAAAGATTGAGTCTGTGGACTTTAAAAAAGAGGTTGTGGAATCTTTGAATAGCATCAAGATAGATAAGTCGCCGGGTCCGGATGGAATGTTCACCTGGTTACTGTGGGAGGCGAGGGAAGAGATTGCAGAGCCTCTGGCGATGATCTTTGCGTCGTCGATGGAGACGGGAGAGGTGCCGGAGGATTGGTGAATTGTGGATGTGATTCCTATTTTCAAGAAGGGGAATAGGGATAGCCCAGGAAATTACCGATCGGTGAGTCTAACCTCAGTGGTTGGTAAGCTGATGGAGAAGATCCTAAGGGACAAGATTTATGAGCATTTCGAGAGGTTGAGTATGCTCAACAATACTCAGCATGGCTTTGTCAAAGGCAGATCGTGCCTTACGAGCCTGTTGGAGTTCTTCGAAAATGTGACTAAACACATTGACGAAGTGAAAGCGGTAGATGTGGTTTATATGGATTTTAGCAAGGCGTTCGATAAGGTCCCCCATGCAAGGCTTCTCGAAAAAGTGAGAGGGCATGGGATCCAAGGGGCTGCTGCCCTGTGGATCCAGAACTGGCTTGCCCATAGGAGGCATGGAGTGTTTATCCATGGGTCTTTTTCAAATTGGAGGTCGGTCACCAGTAATGTGCCCCAGGGATCTGTTCTGGGACCCTTGCTGTTTGTCATTTTCATAAATAACCTGGATGAGGAAGTGGAGGGATGGGTTGTTAAGTTTGCTTAACAAAGGTTGGTGGGGTTGTGGATAGTCTGGAGGGATGTCAGAAGTTACAGAGGGAGATAGATAGGATGCAAGACTGGGCGGAGAAGTGGCAGATGGACTTCAACCCAGATAAATGCGTCGTGGTCCATTTTGGCAGGTCGAATGGGATGAAGGAGTACAATATAAAGGGAAAGAGTCTCAGTACTGAGGAGGGTCAGAAGGTCCTTGGGGTCCGGGTCCATAGGACTCTGAAATCAGCCCCGCAGGTGGAGGAGGTGGTTAAGAAGCTGTATGGTGTGCTGGCCTTCCTCAATCGAGGGATTGAGTTTAGGAGTCCGGGGATAATGATGCAGCTATATAAGACCCTCATCAGACCCCTCTTGGAGTACAGTGCTCTGTTCTGGTCGCCTCATTACAGGAAGGATGTGGAAAAGGTGTTGAGAGGCGTAGATCGGGTGGACTCAGAGGCTTTTTCCCAAGGGTGGAAATGGCTGCTACGAGAGGACGCAGGTTTAACGTGCTGGGGGGTAGGTACAGGGGAAATGTTAGGGGGAAGTTTTTCACACAGAGGGTGGTGGGCGAGTGGAATCGGCTGCCGTCAGTGGTGGTGGAGGCAAACTCAATCCGGTCTTTTAAGAGGCTCCTGGATGAGTACATGGGACTTAATAGAATGGAGGGTTATAGGTAGGTCGAGAAGGTAGGGATATGTTCGGCAAAACTTGTGGGGCCGAAGGGCCTGTTTTGTGCTGGAATTTTCTATGTTTCCAATTAAGTTTCAATTGTTACCGTGACTCTCTGTGTGATCTTTAACTGTGGACATTCTGTGATGTGATTTAAGTGGGTTAGAGTTTAGCATCAATTGCAAAATTATTTTGATCAATAATTTGCAACTATTTAGTCTGCAAAGAAATTTGTTTTTATCCCGAAATCTACTGCAGCTTCTCAAACTGAGAAAATATTCAGAAACAATGGGACATCTCAGAAAATTCAGGCCCTGCAGCAGATACAATCACATCACCTCTTAGAGCAGTAAAATAGCAGATTTAACTGTGACCAGCAATGCACAGGCTCCAAATGACACTGGACCCACATCTGACACATTGTTCAGAAACGTGCCCAGATGTGGAAGGAGGGAGATGATCACGAGAGAGAGGGACGGCTTGCGGGATGTGCTGAATCTAGAAAGGGTGCGGGCTGGGAAAATGAATGGACAAGAGTGAAAGAGGAAGATTCTGAGTGAGTGAAAGGGAAAAAGAGGAAGACAGAAGGATAGATGGGGCGGGAGTGAGGGCGTGATGATGGGGCAAGCAGTTATTGTGAGAGGAATGGTGTTTATAACAGTAACTTAACTTAGAGAGGAGTCAGCTCCGCTGGCTATGAGGAGAGGTTGAATAAATCAGGATTGTTTTCACTGGAAGGACGAAGGCTGAGGGGAGACCTGATAGAGGTCTACAAAATTGTGGGAGGCACAGACAGGGTGGATAGTCAGTGGCTTTTCTCCGAGGGTGGAAGGTTCAGTTACAAGGGGGCACAGGTTCAAGATGGCAGGATGAAATATTAAGGGAGATGTGTTCCACACAGAGAGTGTCGGTGCCTGGAATGCGCTGCCAGGGGAGGTGGTGGAATCAGGCACATGAGAAACTTTTAAGAGGCATCTGGATTGATGCATTAATAGGAGGTAAGAGGGATACTGACCGAGTAAGCGCAGCAGGTTTTATTTTAAAATAGGGCATCATGATCGGCACAGGTTTGGAGAGGGTCGAAGGGCCTATTCCTGTGCTGTCCATTTCTTTGCCTTTGTTCTTTGAGCGTCTGCATCAGGAAAGACACAACTGGGGTAAGAGAGAGTGAGACAAATCAGACCACAAGACTGCTCCTGCGACAGGCTGACACACAAAGGCTAAAGCGGGATGATCCATTCAATAATGTCATGCAATGTTGGTCTGAGGAATCGAAAGATCTCCTACGTGACTGCTTAGAGTCTGTGGACTGGTCAGTATTTCATAACTCAACGAACAACCTGAGCGAGTACGCCACTACAGTAACTGACATCATTAGGAAGTGTGTAGAAGACTGTGTGCCCAAGAAGATATTGTGTGTGTTTCCCAACCGGAAACCATGGATGATCAGGGATATCCACTGCATTGTGAAGTCCAGGTCTGAGGCATTCAAGTTAGACGACCCTGACCTATACAAGACAGCCAGATATGATCGACACAGATCCATCAAAGATGCAAAAAAAACAGTTTCAGACCAACCTAGTGCGCCATGATAGCCAGACGGACACCCACCGAATATGCCAAGGTCTGCAAGACATAGAAGGCTACAAGATGAAGGCATGTAAAATCGCTGTCGTCACCGAACCCATTTCTAATAAGTTGAATGCACACTATGTCCGTGTTGAGCATGAGGTCAGCATGAGCATGCCCTCCACCCCGGAAGCCTCGGATGCAGCTGTATCTGAGGTCACAATTGCAGATGTCAGAACAGCCGACTCGAAAGTCAACCCATGGACAGTGACTGGCCCGGATGAGGTACACGGATGAACACTCACACACTGCGCGGATCAGCTGACGGGGGTATTTGCAATCATCTTCAGCTTTCTTTACAAGAATCTGAGTTCCCTATCTGCTTCAAGAAGACGACCATCATCCCAGTACCAAAGAAAAACCAAGCAGCGTGCCTTAATGGTGACGTTCTGCTGGCTCTGACATACACCCATCGAAGTAGAAAGGGTCGAGAGCTTCATGTTTTCAGGTGTCCAGATCACTATCAGACATGTCCTGGTCCCCCTGTGCCAACAATATAGTTAGGAAAGCCCACCAACGCCTCAACTTTCTCAGAAGACTAAGGACATTTGGAATGTCAGCTATGATTCTCACCAACGTTTACAGATGAACCATAGAAAGCATTCTTTCAGGCTGTATCACTGCTTGGTATTACTCCTGCTCTGCCCAAGACTGCAAGAAACTACAAAAGGTCATGAATGTAGCCCAAACCATCACTCAAACCAGCCACCCATCCATTGACTCTGTCTACACTTCCCGCTGCCTCGGCAAAGCAGCCATCATAAATCAGGGCCCCACGCACCCCGGACATTCTCTCTTCCACCTTCTTCATCAGGAAAAATATACAAAAGTCTGATCTCACGTACCAACCGACACAAGAACCGGTTCTTCCCTGCTGCCATCAGACTTTTGAATGGAATTAACTTGCATTAAGTTGATCTTTCTAGGCACCCTAGCTATGACTGTAACACTACATTCTGCACTCTTACGTTTCCTTAGAACATAGAACATAGAAAAGCGACAGCACAAACAGGCCCTTCAGCCCACAGGTTGCGCCGAACACTTTCCTTACCTTCTAGGCTCATCTATAACCCTCTATCTTACTAACCTCCATGAACCTATCCAAAAGTCTCTTAAAAGACTCAATCGAATCCGCTTCCACCACCACTACCGGCAGTCGATTCCACGCACCCACCACCCTCTGAGTGAAAAACTTACCACTAACATCTCCTCTATACTGACTCCCCAGCACCCTAAACCTGTGGCCTCTCGTGACAACCATTTCAGCCCGGGGTAAAAGCCTCTGAGAATCCACTCTATCAATACCTCTCAACATCTTATACACCTCGATCTGGTCACCTCTCATTCTTCGCCTCTCCAAGGAGAATAGACCTAGCTCTCTCAACCTATCCTCATAAGGCATACCACTTTATCCCAGCAACATCCTCGTAAATCTCCTCTGCACCCGTTTTATGGCCTCCACATCCTTTCTGTAATGAGGCGACCAGAACTGGGCACAGTACTCCAGGTGGGGTCTGACCAGGATCCTATAAGGCTGCAGCATTATCTCCCGATTTCTGAACTCAAAGAACAAAGAACAAAGAACAGTACAGCACAGGAAACAGGCCCTTCGGCCCTCCAAGCCTGTGCCGCTCCTTGGTCCAACTAGACCAATCGTTTGTTTCCCTCCATTCCCAGGCTGCTCATGTGACTATCCAGGTAAGTCTTAAACGATCTCAGCGTGCCTGCCTCCACCACACTACTTGGCAGCGCATTCCAGGCCCCCACCACCCTCTGTGTAAAAAAACATCCCTCTGATATCTGAGTTATATTTCGCCCCTCTCACCTCGAGCCCGTGACCCCTCGTGATCGTCACCTCCGACCTGGGAAAAAGCTTCCCACTGTTCACCCTATCTATCCTCTTCATAATCGTGTACACCTCTATTAGATCTCCCCTCATTCTCCGACTTTCCAGGGAGAGCAACCTCAGTTTACCCAATCTCTCCTCATAGCTAAGACCCTCCAGACCAGGCAACATCCAGGTAAACCTTCTCTGCACTCTCTCTAACGCCTCCACGTCCTTCTGGTAGTGCGGCGACCAGAACTGGACGCAGTACTCCAAATGTGGCCCAACCAGCGTTCTATATAGCTGCATTACCAGACTCCAGCTTTTATATTATATACACCGTCCTATAAAGGCAAGCATACCATATGCCTTCTTCACCACCTTCTCCACCTGTGTTGCCACCTTCAAGGATTTGTGGACTTGCACACCTAGGTCCCTCTGTGTATCTATACTCCTGATGACTCTGCCATTTATTGTATAACTCCTCCCTACATTATTTCTTCCAAAATGCATCACTTCGCATTTATCCGGATTAAACTCCATTTGCCACCTCTCCGCCCAATTTTCCAGCCTATCTATATCCTGCTGTATTGCCCGACAATGCTCTTCGCTATCCGCAAGTCCAGCCATCTTCGTGTCATCCGCAAACTTGCTGATTACACCAATTACACGTTCTTCCAAATCATTTATATATATAACAAATAGCAGAGGTCCCAGTACAGAGCCCTGCGGAACACCACTGGTCACAGACCTCCAGTCGGAAAAAGACCCTTCGACCACTACCCTCTGTCTCCTATGGCCAAGCCAGTTCTCCACCCATCTAGCCAATTCTCCTTGTATCCCATGAACCTTAACCTTCTTAAACAACCTGCCATGTGGGACTTTGTCAAATGCCTTACTGAAATCCATGTAGACGACATCCACGGCCCTTCCTTCATGAACCGTTTTTGCCACTTCCTCAAAAAACTCCACCAAATTTGTAAGGCACGACCTCCCTCTTACAAAACCATGCTGTCTGTCACTAATGAGATTGTTCCGTTCTAAATGCACATACATCCTGTCTCTAAGAATCCTCTCCAACAACTTTCCTACCAAGGACGTCAAGCTCACCGGTCTATAATTTCCTGGGTTATCCCTGCTACCCTTCTTAAACAACGGGACCACATTCGCTATCCTCCTATCCTCAGGGACCTCACCCGTGTCCAAAGAAGCGACAAAGATTTCCGTCAGAGGCCCAGCAATTTCATCTCTCGTCTCCCTGAGCAGTCGATTGATGAAGGCCAGTATTCCATACACCTTCTTAACCGTAGCCTCTACCTGCGAAGCCGCTTTGAGCGTCCTATGAAACCGGACCCCAAGATCCCTCTGTTCTTCCACACTGCCAAGCGTCATACCCTCAATATTATATTCTTCCATCCTATTCGACCTGCCAAAATGAACCATCACACACTTATCTGGTTTGAAGTCCATCTGCCACTTCTCCACCCACTCTTGCATCTTATCTATGTCTCGTTGCAACTGCTGACATCCATCTACACTATCCACGGCACCTCCAAATTTTGTGTCATCAGCAAACTTGCCAACCCATCCTTCCACTTCCTCATCCAGGCCATTTATAAAAGTCACAAAGAGCAAGTGTCCCAGAACAGATCCCTGGGGCACCCCACTGATGAGAGACCTCCACTCTGAAAAAGACCCATCTACAACCACTCTTTGCCTTCTGTGGGCAAGCCAGTTCTGAATCCACAAAGCAATGTCCCCTTCTATCCCATGCCCCTTCACTTTCTCCATAACCCTTGCATGGGGCACCTTATCAAACGCCTTACTGAAATCCACATAAACTACATCTACCCCTCTTCCCCGTCTAAGAGTCTCGTCACATCTTCAAAAAACTCAATCAGACTCGTAAGGCATGATCTGCCTCGGACAAAGCCGTGCTGGCTACTTCTGATCATACTATTCCTTTCCAAATGTTCATAAATCCTGCCTCACAGGATCTTCTCCATCAACTTACCTACCACTGAGGTTAGACTCACCGGTCTATAATTTCCTGGGCTATCTCTTTTCCCTTTCTTGAAGAACGGAACCACATCCGCCATCCTCCAATCCTCCGGAACCTCTACTGTCTCCAATGACGACGCAAAGAGAATCGCCAGAGGATCAGCTCCCCTCGCCTCCCACAGTAACATTGGGTACCTCCCATCCGGTCCCGGCGATTTATCTAACTTGGTGCTGTTCAACAGCTCCAACACATCCTCTTACCTAATACCCACATGCTCAATCTTCTCAGTCCACTGCAAGTCTGCACTGCAACTACCAAGATCCTTTTCCACTGTGAATACTGAAGCAAAGTATTGATTGAGTTCCTCTGCTATTTCAACCGGTTCAATACAGAGTCAGTATCCTTCCATTCCCATCCTATCCATGTACTTGTCTAGTTGCCCCTTAAATGCCGCTATTGTACCTGCTCCCACCCCCTCCCCGGGCAGCGCGTTCCAGACATTCACCACCCTCTGTGTAAAAAACCTGCATCGCACATCTCCTCTAAACTTTCCCCCACACACCTTAAACCTGTGTCATATGATGACAAGTACCCGACGGGATTTAAATTAAAGATAGTAGATGTGTGTCAGACAGTGTTGGAGGCAGTTTGTGTAACACTTTTGCTGTGTTGTCCTTAATCGATGTTGTAATGTGGAGGTTACAGGGACTAAGCAGCGAGAGTGAGGTGAGTGGTGCATTGGTTTGTCTGTGGATATTAAGAATGAAGTCGGTGATGCACCTGGTGGGTAATGACAGTGGGACTCAGGTCAGGCATCTACCTGGATATATATTGATAATAAAATGAATTTAGTGATGTAATGTGTAGGTAGTGATAAGAAGATAAGACCATAAGACCATAAGACATAGGAGCGGAAGTAAGGCCATTCGGCCCATCGAGTCCACTCCAGCATTCAATCATGGTTGATTTCAACTCCATTTACCCGCTCTCTCCCCATAGCCCTTAATTCCTCGAGATTGGTGTTGAGGTTTGGGGGCTGGGAGTGAGGGGTTGTGTGGAATGAGCGATTGCATACAGAATGCACCTCGCTCTACACTGTGTTTATACATCTCTCTCAGGTCAGATACAGCACCAATTAGACACAGGACTCTGCCCCTGCACTCATCCATCAAACATTCACTTGGAAGGACAGTCGTGGGGGTGGGCGAAGCGGGGGGAGGGGGCGGACAAGGGTACGTCCCTGCAGGAGATCATTCAGCCCCTCGAGACTGGTCATCCAGTCCATAAGATCATGGCTCATTTGATGTGTCTCTCATCTCGTAACCCTGAGGGCATTGGCTCACAGGGCGTGTGTGGAAGCAGAGTGTGAGCTATAAGGGCTTTGGCTCACAGGGCTTCGGTGGACAGGGCGAGCAGGGGTGAGTTTAATTCATTTTTGCTGTTTCTACCTGGTACTGGCAAGGTATCTAGAGGGGATGGGTGTGCAGGCAGTGCTATGTTCCTCTTGCACTATGTTTGAGGTGAGGGACGACGACAGTGTCCCTGCTGATTACACCTGTGGGAAGTGCACCCATCTGCAGCTCCTCCAAAACCACGTTCGGGAACTGGAGCTAGAGTTGGATGAATTTAGGATCATTAGGGACGCAGAGGTGGCCACAGACAGAAGGTTTAGGGATACAGTTACTCCGAGGAATGAAAATAGATGGGTGACGGTGAGAGGGGCTGGGAGGAAGCAGTCCGTGCAGGGATCCCCTGTGGTCGTTCCCCTTAGCAACAAGTATTCCGCTTTGGATACGGTTGAGGGGGATGACATACCAGTGGTGAGCCACAGTGAGAGGATCTCCAGCACTGTGTCCATCTCTGTGGCTCGGGAGGGTAAGGGGCAGAGCGGGAGGGCAATAGTTATTGGGGACTCGTTTGTTAGCGGGATAGATAGGAGGTTCTGTGGCAGCAAAAGAGACTCACGAGTGGTATGTTGCCTACCGGATGCCAGGGTCCGTGACGTCTCGGACCGTGTTTTCCAGATTCTTAAGGGGGAGGGGAAACAGTCACAAGTCGTGGTACAAATTGGTACCAACAACATAGGTAAGAGAAGGAACGGGGATTTAAAACAGGAATTTCCGGAGCTGGGCTGGAAGCTGAGAGCCAAGAGAAAACATGTGGTCATCTCTGGTCCGTTACCGGTGCCACGTGATAGCGAGTTGAGGAACAGGGAGAGAGTGCAGTGAAAGATGTGGTTACAGGGATGGTGTAGGAGGGAGGGTTTCAGATACGTGGATAATTGGAACACATTCTGGGGAAGGTGGGACCTGTACAAACAGGGCGGGGTGCACCTGAACCAGAGGGGCACCAATATCCTGGGAGGGAAATTTGATACGGCTCTTCAGGGGGGTTTGAACTAATTTGTCAGGGGAGTGGGAAAAGGAGTTGTAGTCCAGAAGTCAGTGTTGAGGGTGGTGGGGTATTGGGGAAGGTATCAGGGTCAAGGGTGGGTACTGGTAGACAGGTAGGTGGGTTGAAGTGTGTCTACTTCAATGCAAGGAGCATCCGGAACAAGGTAGATGAACTTGGGGCGTGGATTCGTACTTGGGACTACGATGTAGTGGCCATTACGGAGACGTGGGTAGAACAAGGACAGGAATGGTTGTTGGACGTTCCGGGGTATATATGTTTCAGAAAGTGTAGGGAAGCTGGTAAAAGAGGTGGAGGAGTAGCATTGTTAATCAAGGATAGTTTAACGGCTGAGGAAAGGCACTTCGAGGGGGATCTGCACACTGAGGTAATATGGGCTGAAGTTAGAAATAAGAAAGGAGCGGTCACGTTGTTAGGAGTTTACTATAGGCCCCCAAATAGTAATAGAGATGTGGAGGAAGAAATTGCTAAGCAGATGATGGATATGTGTGGGGGTCACAGGGTAGTTGACATGGGGGACTTTAACTTTCCAAATATTGATTGGAACCTTTGTCGGTCAAATAGTTCGGATGGGGCACGTTTTGTGCAGTGTGTGCAGGAGGGTTTCCTGACACAATATGTGGAGGGTCCGACAAGACGTGAGGCCCCATTGGATTTGGCACTGGGAAATGAATCGGGCCAAGTATTAGATTTGGTTGTGGGAGAGCACTTTGGAGATAGTGACCACAATTCGGTGTGTTGTGTTTGCAATGGAGAGGGATAGGGCCGTACGGCAGGGGAAGGTTTACTATTGGGGGAGAAGTAATTATGATGCGATTAGGCAAGATTTAGGGGGCATAAGATGGGAACAGAAACTGTCAGGGAAAGGAACTGATGAAAAGTGGAACTTTTTCAAGGAACAAATACTCGGTGTCCTTGATTGGTATGTGCCTGTCAGGCACGGACGAAATGGCCGAGTGAGGGAACCATGGTTCACGAAAGAGGTGGAATGTCTTGTGAAAAGGAAGAGGGAAGCGTATGTAGGGATGTGGGAACAAGGTTCAGTTGGCTCGATTGAGGGTTGCAAGTTAGCAAGGAATGAGCTGAAAAAGGGGCTTAGGAGAGCTCGGAGGGATCCTTGGCGGGTCGGATCAAGGAAAACCCCAAGGCTTTTTACTCTTATGTGAGGAATAAATGAATGATCAGGGTGAGGTTAGGGCCGGTCAAGGACAGTAGTAGGAACTTGTTATGGAGTCAGTTGAGATAGGCAAGGTGATGAATGACTACTTTTCTTCAGTGTTCACCAAGGAGAGGGGCCATGTTTTTGAGGAAGAGAAGGTGTTACAGGCTAATAGGCTGGAGGAAATAGATGTTCGGAGGGAGGATGTCCTGGCAGTTTTGAATAAACTGAAGGTCGATAGGTCCCCTGGGCCTGATGAAATGTATCTTAGGATTCTTTGGGAGGCAAGGGATGAGATTGCAGAGGCTTTGGCTTTGATCTTTGGGACCTCACTGTCCACGGGGATGGTGCCAGAGGACTGGAGAATGGCGAATGTTGTTCCTCTGTTTAAGAAACGGAATAGAAATGACCCTGGTAATTACAGACCGGTTAGTCTTACTTCGGTGGTTGGTAAATTGATGGAAAAGGTCCTTAGGGATGAGATTTACGACCATTTAGAAATATGCGGATTAATCCGGGATAGTCAGCATGGATTCGTGAAGGGCAAGTCGTGCCTCACAAATTTGATAGAATTTTTTGAGGAGGTAACTAAGTGTGTTGATGAAGGTCGGGCAGTTGATGTCATATACATGGATTTTAGTAAGGCGTTTGATAAGGTCCCCCATGGTCGGCTTATGATGAAAGTGAGGACGTGTGGGATAGAGGGAAAGTTGGCCGATTGGATACGTAACTGGCTGTCTGATCGAAGACAGAGGGTGGTGGTGGATGGAAAATTTTCGGATTGGAGGCAGCTTGCTTGCAGAGTGCCACAGGGATCAGTGCTTGGTCCTCTGCTCTTTGTGATTTTTATTAATGACTTCGAGAAGGTGGCTGAAGGGTGAATCAGTAAATTTGCTGATGACACCAAGATTGGTGGAGCTGTGGATGTGGTGGAGGGCTGTTGTAGGCTGCAAAGAGACATAGATAGGATGCAAAGCTGGGCTGAAAAATGGCAAATGGAGTTTAACCCTGATGAATGTGAGGTGATTCATTTTGGTAGGACTAATTTAAATGTGGATTACAGGGTCAAAGGTAGGGTTCTGAAGACTGTGGAGGAACAGAGAGATCTTGGGGTCCGTATCCACAGATCTCTAAAGGTTGCCACTCAAGTGGATAGAGCTTTGAAGAAGGCGTATAGTGTCTTAGCCTTTATTAACAGGGGGTTGGAGCTTAAGAGCCGTGGGGTTATGCTGCAACTGTACAGGACCTTGGTGAGACCACATTTGTAATATTGTGTGCAGTTCTGTTCACCTCACTATAAGAAGGATGTGGAAGCGCTGGAAAGAGTGCAGAGCAGATTTACCAGGATGCTGCCTGGTTTGGAGGGTAGGTCTTATGAGGAAAGGTTGAGGGAGCTAGGGCTGTTCTCTCTGGAGCGGAGGAGGCTGAGGGGAGACTTAATAGAGGTTTATAAAATGATGAAGGGGATAGATAGAGTGAACTTTCAAAGACTATTTCCTCGAGTGAATGGAGATATGACAAGGGGGCAAACCTATAGGGTTCGTGGTGGGAGATATCGGAAGGATATCAGAGGTAGGTCCTTTACGCAGAGAGTGGTTGGGGTGTGGAATGGACTGCCTGCAGTGATAGTGGATTCAGACACTTTAGGAACATTTAAGCGGTTATTGGATAGGCACATGGATCACATCAGGATGATAAGCAGTGGGATGGCTTGATCTTGGTTTCAGATAATGCTCGGCACAATATTATGGGCCGAAGGGCCTGTTCTGTGCTGTACTGTTCTATGTAATTGGGGCAAGGCCAATTTTAATAGTATCAGGCGGGAGCCTTCAGAAGTTAATTGGGGAGTCTGTGGGAAGACAAAGGGATGTCTGGTAAGTGGGAGACTTTCAAAAGTGTGTTAACCAGGTTTCAGGGTAAGCACATTCCAATTTGAGTGAAGGACATGGCCGGCAGAAGTAGGGAACCCTGGATGACTCGAGATATTGAGACCCTGGTCAAGAAGATGTAGGAGGCACATGACATACATAGGTAGCTGTGATCAACTGTATCCCTTGAAGAGTATAGGGGTGTCGGAGCAGAGTTAAGAGAGAAATCTGGAGGGCAAAAAGGTGACATGGGATTGGTTTGGCAGATAAGGCAAAGAAGAATCCAAAGAGCTTCTACAAATACATAAAGGACAAAGATTAACAAGGGAGAGAGTACGGCCTCTCAAGGGTCAACAAGGTCATCTATGTGCGGATCCACAAGAGATGGGTGAGATCCTGAATGAATATTTCTCAGCAGTATTTACTGTTGGGAAAAGCATGAATGTTAGAGAACTTGGGGAAATAAATACTGCTGTCCTGAGGAGTGTGCATATTACAGAGAAAGAGGAGCTGGAAGATTTGAAGCACATTAAGATAGATAAATCCCCTGGAACTGATGAAATGCCTCCCAGGACATTGTGGGAGGCGAGGGAGGAAATTGCGGGTCCCCTAGAAGAGATATTTGAATCATCTATAGTCACGGGTGAGGTGCCTGAAGATTGAAGGGTGGCAAATGTTGTGCCTTTGTTTAAAAAGGGCTGCAGGGTAAAGCCTTGGAAGGACTGGCCAGTGAGCCTCACATCGGTGGATAGGTTGTTGGGAGGTATTTTGAGAGACAGGTCCTACAGGCGATTAGAGACGCAAGGTCTGATTAGGCACAGTCAGCATGGCTTTGTGAGTGCAAAATCATGTCTCACATATTTGATTGAGTTTTTTGAAGGGGTAACCAAGAAAGTGGATAAGGGCAATGCAGTTGATGTTGTCTACATGGACTTTAGCAAGGCCTTTGACATGGTATCACATTGTTGGTTGTTGCATGAGGTTAAATCTCACGGGATCCAGGGTGAGGTATCTAAATTAATGCAAAATTCGCTTCTTGAAAGAAACCAGAGAGTGGTATGCTTTGTCTGGGTAGCACGCAAGAAACAATACTTTTCATTGTATGCTAATACATGTGACAATAATAAATCAAGTCAAAATCAAATCAAAGGAACTGAGGAATCAAAAGGAAAAAAAAAATCCTGGAAATGTGTTGGACTGTGTGGTGACAAGATCCCATTTCCACGTGTTAAAACAGGAAGGGAGAGCAGAAAGGGAAGATGAAGGAGGTGAGCTTTCGTTAGCTGACAGTACGTTTGATGAAATGGTAAAAGAAAAACCTGAGCAGGTAAATGATAAGACAGAGGTGTTTAATTCTGAAAGATGAAGTAAGGGAGGTGAATTAGCTAAACAGTATTTGAAGGTGGCACAGCACGTAATGAATCAAGAAGCTGATAAGGAATCTACAATTCGGGAAATTTCCCTTGGGGATAATGTATTGGTGCTTTTGCCAATTGTAGGAGATGCTTTTAAAGCCAGATTTAGTGGTCTGTTCCAAATTGAAAGAAATGAGTTAAATTACCTGGTAAAAATAACAGATAGAAAAATAAGATATATAGGGTATGTCATATGACCATGCTCAAACAGCATTGTCATGATGTGGAGATGCCGGCGTTGGACTGGGGTAAACACAATAAGAGTTTTAACAACACCAGGTTAAAGTCCAACAGGTTTATTTGGTAGCAAATGCCAATAGTTTTTGGAGCGCTGCTCCTTCGTCAGATGGAGTGCAAATCTGTTTTCAAACAGGGCACATAGACATAAAATCAAGTTACAGAATACTGATTAGAATGTGAATCTCTACAGCCAACCAGGTCGTTAAGATACAGACAATGTGAGTGGAGGGAGCATTCAGCACAGGTTAAAGAGATGTGTATTATCTCCAGACAGGACAGCCAGTGAGATTCTGCAAGTCGAGGAGGCAAGCTGTGGGGGTTACTGATAATGTGACATGAACACAATATCCAGGTTGAGGCCGTCCTCATGTGTGCGGAACTTGGCTATCAGTTTCTGCTCAGCGGCTCTGCGCTGTCGTGTGTCGTGAAGGCCGCCTTGGAGAATGCTTACCCGAAGATCAGAGGCCGAATGTCCGTGACCGCTGAAGTGCTCCCCCACAGGAAGAGGACAGTGTGTGGACTGTGTGGTGACAAGATCCCATTTCCATGTGTTACAACAGGAAGGGAGAGCACAAAGGGAAGATGAAAGATGTGAGGTTGAGTCAGCTGAAAGTACGTTTGGTGAAATGGTAAAAGAAAAACCTGAGCAGGTAAATGATAAGACAGAGTTGTTTAATTCTGAAAGATTAAATCGGGGAGGTGAGATTATCTGTTCTCTGTCATTTCTCTTTATCTCTGTCCTATACGGTTTTCCCCGTTTCCTTATGCTTCAATTAAACTAAAAACAACTTGTAAACCTTGTTTCCAAATTGTGGTAACATTGAACATTCTCAAAAATTGATTTCATATTTTCTGCAAATGCGAAAAATGTTTCCTGACTTTGTCCTTCAACTTATCCATGTGGGTCAGCGGCTATATCATGTTAAGGGTCATCCCCATTCTTACCTCGGCTTCACAGTTTTACAGTTTTTAACATAACAATTTATTTAAACAGGATAGAAACTTCGAACAGATCAGCCTTCATTTTTCAACACTGAAGAAGATAAAAAGGGAGAGATCAGCTGAACAGGGGAAATGATGCAGTGATCAGGGAGAAGGGGAGGAATTAAAACTCTCCATAAGGGAGCCACAACAGAGCGGACGGACCCAATGGGCTCCATCTGTGCTGCACCAAATCTATGGTTATAACATTCTTGGATTATGGCACATACGATCTGAAAGTATCCAAAAAAAGAAGCTTCGGAGTCCCACTGGAGACGTGCCTATTGCGTCCTTTAATTCGTGTCTGCAATACCATGAGAAACAGGAGCAGGTGGATAGACTTTTCGAACGTTCACAATCTTCCTGGCTGATCATGGAACCTGAAGGATTTCTCGGCCTGTTTCGCCACGATATGTCTTCATAATCCTGCTCCAATTCAATTATCTTGTGTTCTCTTTATCAATTCTGATTCAAATTAATCCGCCAATCATGAGGAAAGGCGTGGTTCAACGGTGTAATCGTAGGGACTGAGCTTTGATTTAATGTGTGGAAGTGAGGAGACTTTGGAGGGAATTAAAGAAACAAAGCGATGTGCAGAGGACAGAGAACTGAAAAAGTCGTGTGGAGAAAGAGCAAGAATCTGTATTCGAGTGTTTGGCCTAACCAGCGCTTTCTACCGTTCCCTCATAACGTCCCCACTGAAATAAGTTGTAACTGGTGCACCAGTTCTTCATAGAAAGCACAAATAAACATAGCTGTTTCAGACAGTGTAAACGTTTCGTCCATATGGAAACTGGTTACAATACACTATCCTTTCAGTTAGCAAAGTAAACTAGTGGGGATGTTGGCAATACTCAGCCGGTCATAGAATCATTGAACGTCTTCAATGCCGAAGGAGGCCATTCGGCCCATCGAGTCTGCATCGAGTCTTCGACAGGAATCTTCTATGAATGCAAACCGGCCGAACAGTTCTGGCCGATGGTTTATCCTCAGAACTAAATAAAGAAATTAATATGTTTTAAAAATAATGGAAAGCGGCAGTGAGAGGAATGTACAAAAGCGAAGCTCTGTGAGGGAGGAGGGAAGGAGGGAAATGCTTCATGATGCAAAATTCAAAGAGAGTTGTCATGTTTATAGCAAAAAAAAATGATGTTTCCGGATGAGGTTATGAATGGCTGCGGAGCAACCGTCCCAATGTAATATGAAGCAATAAAGAAAGAAACGTGACAAAAACCAAACCAGTGAAAACCGGCGCGAAACAATATGGAGACAGATATTATGAAGTTTAAATCAACCTAACACATTCTGAATAATAAAGTTCGATATGAGTGCCAATAAAAAAAAAGCCTGATTGGATCAATATTACCCTTGAAGATGAACGCTTAAGGAAGCGCTTTGATTTTTGCCGCCGATAAACTGAGAGCATGAGAAGGGATTGGATGATTTTTGACAAGGCACATTATACAGGGAAGAGTGGGGAGGGATAAATGGTGGAGATTCTTACTAATGACAGATCTATTTCTCTCCCACGCTTCACGATTCGCAAAATTTAAACGTTACTCTGAATGAGCTCTATTGCTTTCAAGAGGATAAGATCAGTTTCCAACAGAAAACACCATATTCAACCAGTTCCTAATTCAGGAAACCAACCATTATCTCTCTGTCTCCTCCGACTGTAATTTCTAAAACTTATTATTTTCCAGAAATAACATCAAGCTTCCAAGCATTGAAAACCCAATCCAGGTTAATGTATTTAATTCGCACTGTGATACACTCACCCCAGGACAGATAAACAAAACAAATATTGCAGCAAAATAGCGGGAAACAATTCAAAACTTTACATTCGAAACTTCGCTGCGAAGTTGATTTAGTTGGTGCAAGTGCCTGTGTAATAAACAAGAAACGCTGACTTCAAATCTCAACATTGCCGTCGTTAATGCATGATTTTTGGGTCATACAGGAAGCGATATTGCGTTTAAAAGTTGAAAGCGGGAAAGTTTTGAAAAATATCAGGAGACAAGCAGTCAGATAGAGTCAATGTTATCCCTTTTGTGAATCCAATTGTTCCCAATGCTCTACCTACCCCACATGACAACCTGTCACTTTTTCGTAAGTTTTTTTTTAGCACACCCGGTGCTGGGTGTGAGTAATGAAGCAGCAAATGAATCAGTGAGATTAGAGCAGACTAGGCTGGAGAAGTAAAACTAGGAAACAAAGACATGGCAGAGGAACTGAAGAGTTACTTTGTATCAGTCTTCACGTTGGAAGACAGCAGTGGGATGCCAGAACTCCAGGAGAATCAGGGGGCAAGGGTGAGTGTAGCGACCATTGCCAAGGAGAAAGTTCTGGGGAAACTGAAAGATCTGAAGGTGGATAAATCACCTGGACCGGATGGACTACACCCCAGCGTTCTAAAAGAGATAGCTGAGGAAATTGCGGAGGCATTGGTGATGATCTTTCAGGATTCACGGGAGACAGGGAGGGTTCCAGCGGACTGGAAAGTAGCTAATGTAACACTACTGTTTAAGAAGGGAAGGAGGCAGCAGACTGCACAGTCTGACTTCGGTCATTGCAAGACTTTCGAGTCCATTATTAAAGTTGAGATCGCGGGGTACTTGGAAGTGCATCATAAAATAGGGCTGAGTCAGCACGGCGTTGGCAAGGGGAGGTCTTTGAGGAGGTAACAAGGAAGTTAGGTAAAAGATTACAAGTAGATGTGATTTATTTAAATTTACGGAAGGCCTTTGACAAGGTGTTGTATTGGACACTGTTAAATAAGTTCAGAGCCCATGGTGTTAAGGTTAAGATAGTGACATTGGAAGAGGATTGTCTGACTGGCAGAAGGTAGAGAGTGGGGATAAAGAGGCCCTTTTCAGGGTGGCAGCCGATGACTAGTGGTCTGCCCCAGGGGTCGGTGTTAGGACCACAACTTTTCACAATATACATTAACGATTTGGAAGAAAGACCTGAATGCACTGTTGCTAAGTTTGCAGGTAATGCAAAGACATGTAGAAGGACAGGTAGTATTGAGAAGGCGGGGGGGGGGGCGGCGGCGGCGTTGCTGCAGACAGACTTGGACAGGCTGGGAGAGTGGCAAAGTAATGGCAAATGTAATAAAAAGGTTATGCACTTTGGAAGAGGAATAGTGGCATAGGCTATTGTCTAAATGAGGGAAGACTTCGGCAATCAGAAGCACAAAGGGACTTGGGAATCCTTGTTCAATATTCTTTTGAGGTTAATGTGCAGGATCAGTGGCAATGAGGAAGGTAAACGCAATGTTAGCATTCGTGTCGAGAGGGCTGGAATATAAGATCAGGATGAACTTCTGAGGCTGTGTAAGGCTTTGGTCGAACCACATTTGGAATATTGTGAGCAATCTTGGGCCCTTTATCTAAGAAAGGATGTGCTGGCGTTGGAAAGGGTCCAGAGGAGGTTCACGAGAATGATCCCTGGAATGAAGAGCTTGTCGTATGAGAACTCTGGTTCTGGACTTGTTGGAGTTTAGAAGGATGAGGGGAGATCATATTGAAACTTACAAGATACGGTGAGACCTGGATAAAGTGGACGTGGAAAGGATGTTTCCACTAGTAGGTAAAACTAGAACCAGAGAACACAAACTCAAATTCAAACAGTGAACTTTAAATCCTTTAAATCCTTAAATCCTTTAAAACAGCGAGGAGGACGAATTTCTTCATTCAGAGAGTGGTAAATCAGTCGAACTCTTTGCCCCAGAAGGCTGTGGAGGCTAGGTCATTGAGTGTCTTTAAGATAGAGATAGATAGGTTCTTGATTAATAAGGGGATCAGGTGTATTGGGGAAAAGACAGGAGAATGGGTATGAGAAAAATATCAGCCATGATTGAATGGTGGAGCAGACTCGCTGGGCCGAGTGGCCTAATTCTGCACCTATGTCTCAGGGTCTTATGGTCTTATGCACAACATAAATTGGAATATTAAAATTATTTTTCGACAATGTTTACTATTATTTAGTGAGTTTTGTACTTGCACACCACAATCCTTACTTTTATCTTCAATTCCTCTCATAATAATTAGACTCACTGACATATTATTCTGCCAAGATACCTGTGCTTTACCTATCGGTCTCTTTGCGTTTTAGAAGTATTGAAATATTACAGAGATATACATATGCAGACGAAAGAAAACTTTTCAAGTAAAATCTGACCCAGGTGAATCAAGGGACGAGTTATTCAAATGCTTTTAGTTCAGCGTGAAAGCAACAAAGGCAGAAAATGAATTTGTCTCCATCACACAAAATCAGAAATATAGATCGATTACTTATTGCCAGTTGAGTTATATTTATAATGTCCACTTGCCCTTTCAGAAGGCCTGGGTTCGAGCCCCGGTTAGGTGAGAGCATTTTGCCAAATTTGTGATCCACGACAATTGTTCAGATAACCAGAGAGAGCCTGTTTTCCCCTGTGGGAGGAAATGATTTGAGTTTTAATGTGTATTTGCCACTGATCCACAGTAAAAATGCCAATCAACAGATAAGTTCCGAAATACATTAGACAAAAAGACAAGACCGCATTTCAGAAATAACTATTAAGATGATAGCACTCTCTCTGCTTTAATATGGATCAGATGGAATTTTTCACAAACGGAAGGAACAATTGATTAGCCTCACTGAAGGGAACAGGAAAAATCAGTGGAAGTTCCTAGCTTTTTTGTTGTTCCAAGGAATTGAGTTACTTGAGCCAAAAGAGGGCCTCCTCAACGAGTCATAGACAGAGTTTTGGAGTTTTCCAGCACAGAAAGAGGCTCATCGCCTCATCATGTTTGTGTTGGTCCGTTGCCTTGTATGCAATGATGTTTAAAGTGCTTATCTCAATACTTCTTAAATGTTTGTGAGAGTTCCCACCATTAAAACTCTTTTAGACAGTAAGTTTCTGTTTCAAAACACTGGTTGGAAAGATTCCTCAAATCCCCTCTAAATCGCCTGCTCCTTTGCTTAAATCTATGTTCCTGGTTTTTGTCCCGTCAAATGAGGGAGGAAAGTGTCTCCGTATGTACCCTATGTCCCTCATACCTCTCTACACCTCGATGATACCACCCCGCCCCTCCCCACGCGCCCCAACGGTCTTCTCTGCTCGGAGCTCAGCGTACCTAGCCTCTCTTCATAGCTAACCAGATTTTATTTCCATATCTGCCTCCAGAGCAATCCTTAAACTTTCTACAGATCTGCGATGTTAACACCTCTCTCCTTCATCCACAGATGCTGCGCAGCACTGAGTTCTTGCAGGACCTTCTGTTTTTATTTCAGATTCCCAACGTGAGCACTATCTCACTTTTTGGACAATAAAACAATCCCTGTGTGGGAATGGATATTAAATAACAAATGAAACGCAAAAGAGGGAAAAGATTCAGAGAAACAGTGAATTTAATTAAATTTTACTAACTCGAGCCAGGCTCCACACTACAGTTCAGGGAAAAAAGGAACGAAAGAACCTACGTTATATTTCAGATGCAAGTGGAACAAAAAGTGAAAATGACAGAAAATCTCTGCAGGTCTGGCAGCATCTGTAAGGAGAGAAATGAGCTGACGTTTCGAGTCCAGATGACTCTTTATCAAAGCAAGATAAGTGGAGGTTGGAAATCTTTTAAATCGAATTACACCCTCGCGTGCTTTCGGGGCAAAATCTCACTGTGACTGATGAAGTACAGTTTCGATATGTTTAAAGAACAATGAAGTGTGATGGCTAAGAATCGAACCCGAATCAACTGCTTGCAAGAGAGCTGTGTTCACCACTATGCCACCATCACTTGCACGCGCTTCTGGGTAATCCCAAAATAACTCAAGGCAGTTACCGAGATCGTTGCAGTTGAAAGATAAATCAAAGTTGATGATGATCCACAGAAAGATACGTTTGGTCAATTGATGCAGCGGATGGTTTTGGTCAAAGAGGTAGATTTTAAGGAGCATCTTCAAGAGGAGAGGGAGCGAGAGAATTGGAGAGGGTTCGAGAAGAGGTCCAGAATTTTAGACGAGGTCAGCTGAAAGCACGACTGTAAATACTGCAGAAAGTAAAATCGGGAATGCAAAAGAAGACATAAAATGTATGATGGAAAATGGGAGACCAGCCAGGGGAACACTGCAATAGTCAAATCTCGTGTGAAGAAAGGCATTGATGAGAGTTTCAGCAGCAGATGAAATGAAACAGGGTCAGAGTTGGACGATGCTTCGGATGTGGATGTACAGCGTTACATTCTGATAACATAGAATCGTATAGTGCAGAAGGACACTATTCGGCCCATCGAGTCTGCACCGACCATAATCCCACTCAGGCCATAACCCCATGCATTTACCCTAGCTAGTCCTCCTGACACTAAGGGCCAATTTAGCATGGCCAATCCACCTAACCGGCTCATTTGTGGACTGTGGGAGGAAACCAGAGCATCCGGAGTAAACACACACATACGGGGAACATGTGCAAACTCCACACAGATAGTGACGCAAGCCAGGGATCGAACCCTTGCCCCTGGCGCTGGGAGGCAGTAGTGCTAACCACTGTGCCACCGTGCCGCCCTGCATGACATTCCGTAGGCTGCCTAATATCATGCAGTTTAGTCAGAGATATTGGGTGTGGAATTGATAACAGTGTCATACATGATTGTTTCATATTTGGATTGTAACCGTGTCTGTGTCTCTGGAACATTATATCCATGCTGGTCTTATCACGTTTCACTGATCTGAAGAGGTTAAAAAAAGTTTCGAATATAATAGTCATTCAGCAACGAAATTGTACGTTGGGCCATCTTGCCTGTGAAAGAATTATTCAGTTCGTCGCACTCTTGCTTCTTTTCTCCATGAGCCTGTCATCTCCCAACATTACGGATTTCTTGGGAATCCATTTGAATGTTATTCCTTAATCTGCCTCCTTCACCCTTTCAGGCAGTGGAATCCAGATCAAAACAATTCGCTGCATCAAATAAAATGTTCCCATTTCCCCCTCTGATTATTTTTCAAATTTCTCTCTTCTGGTTGTCACTTCTTAATGGAAACAGGTTATTCTCATCGACCTTCGCATTTTGATAAGACTCCAGCTGGGCTCTGATAAACCATTCAGCAAGTTTCAGCAGATTTTCCCTTTCTGGTTTCGAATTCAATCTGGACTCTGAAGCCATTGATCGCCAACGTTGTGCTCACGGACCCTCAGGCTTCGCCTGCTCCCGAAACACTTATAAAAAATAAACTCCTTCCCGTCGGGAAATGGAACTCTAGTCTCCCATGTGAAAAAAGGGGGATGCTCCCCACTATACTAACGAGGGATATCAGCGAACAGCATTGATCATTCAACAATTCAACTTCCGCAAATAAGAATTGCCATATCATGTTTATGGCCATCATGAATTCGAAACTGAAATTGAAACACAGTGGCTTTCTTCCGGGTGTTCCGGTTTCCTCGCACACTCCAAAGATGTGCGGTTTAGGTTGATTTGCCATGGTAAATTGCCCCTTACTGTCAGCGGGATTATGAGGGCAAATATGTGGAGTTACATGGATCTAGTCTGTGCAGGATTATTGTCGGTGCAGGCTCCAAAGGCCAAATAGACCCCTCCTGCACTGCAGATTCCATGGTAATCAATTTCTGTTTCAGTTCACTTCCAAAGAGTATCGTGTTGTTTCTCCAGTTTCAATCTGAGATAACAGCTCCTCAATTCCCAAGGATAATTGTTACTTCCCGAAAGGATTGGAGCATCCCTTTATTTTCAGAAAAATATATTAATGCCTGAATTAAATCTCAGATTTCTCCATCCATTTTACCAATGTAGACCTCGCCTGTTAGAACTGTCTTGTTCTAATTAAAGACGACACATTTATTTGGAAATCGACTTCGAATTTAAGTATTTAAATAACATATTTATTTTTCTATCTTGTGTAATCTCACGATAAACTTGTACACCTCTCGGAAATCTTCCATCAATCTCTTTTACCCTTGTAAGTTGCTGTGAAGGGAACGCAGATCCTGTCCATTCAATCTCTCCTTGGATCCACCTCTGCTTAAACGGTATAAACACCATCAAATCTCTCTTTTGGTTACCTCCGGGAGGACTCAGATGGACTCAAAACATTTTTTTTTCTCGACAAAGCTACTGATAGTGGAGGGGGGGGGGGGGGGGGCGGGGTTGATGCTGGGTTAGGGGAGATGAATGTGTCTCAGATTTAGATTTGAAATTGTGTCCCCTTGTTCGAGACTCCTGTCCAAGTAAACATCTTGCCTGCATTTACTCTGTTTGTTCCAGGGTCAGTGCTGGAGCTTCAATGTTGTAGAATTGATACAGTAATTTGTTGAAGCAACCGAAAGTATGATTGCTAAATTCGCTGATGACACAAAGATAGGTTGAAAATTAAGATATGAAGAGGACATAAAGTGGCTACAAAAAGCATATAGACAGGTTAAGTGAATGGGCAAAGAGCTGGTAAATGGATTACCGTGGGCACAAATGTGGAATTGGCCATTTTAGCAAGAAGAGTGAAATAGAAGCTGATCTGATCCTGATTTCTCTGTTATTTTTAGGTTAAGCAGAGAGGATCTGTATCTCCGACGGCAAGAACGGGATTGAATCTTAACATGGTGTCGGCTGATGGTGACGGTCTGTTGTAGAACCGAGGTCTCAGCAGACCACAGGATATATTGGTGTAGGTTGGAATTGGAGCTGTGTGTGCGCCCTGCAATTCAGTAACATCGGCCTGACACCCCACAGTAAGAACCTCCCAAGTCCCGCGTTTGCATCTTTGGGACTTTAGTCCGTGGATAAGTTCAGGTTCACAGCCACCAACCTGGTTTAGCGAGGTGGCAGAGCGCATACATCTTGATGTGGGAACGGATAGTGGGCGGGGGTTCAGAGTCCCAGTGACCAGGGTAGACTGGTTCAATCATTTCAGTCTCACTCTGGACTCCGGGGCTGGAGAACAGAACCCATCCTGGTGTGAGGGAGAGAGAAATCTGGGAGCAGAGGAACAAAATGGAGGTGCTTCAGCTGAACTTCAATGCAATCACTCCGCGGAGTTGGGGAGTGTGTGTGATGAGTGTTTACTTTGGGAGCTGCATCTGCAACTCAGAGAATAACAGAGGAAAACTATTCCATAGGAACTGGAATGATCTGTTCCGAATTTCTAGACATGAACATCACTGTCCTCAGATTACATTGGGGAAAATGTCTATTTGTCCTGTCTGTGTGCAAAGTTTTCAAACATCAGCTTCTGTTTCACTCTTCTTGCCAAAATGGACAATTTCACATTTGTGGCCACGGTAATTTATTTGCCAGCTCTTTCCCCATTCACTTAACCTGTCGATATGTTTTTTGTAGCCACTTTATGTCCTCTTCATATTTAATTTTCCAGCCTATCTTTGTGTCATCAGCGAATTTAGCAATCATAATTTCGGTTCCTTCATCAAATTATTGAAATAAATTTTACAACATTGAAGTTCCAGCACTGATCCCGGAGGAGAGACGTAAATGCAGGTAAGATATTTTCTTGGACAGGGAGTCCAGAACCAGGGGACACAATGTCAAAACATGGTGGATGCCACATCGGACCGAGATGGGGAGAAATTTCTTTATGCAGAGTGTTATGATTCTTTGAAATTCTGTACCTCAGCGGGCTGTGGAAGTTCACTAATTGATTAATTTTAAGGTAGAGATTAATAGATATCTGATTTACAATCGCATAAACGGTTATGGGGATAGTGGGCATAAAAAGCACTGAAGTGCCTGATCAACTATGATGGTATTGAACGCTGGCGCAGGTGTGACAGTCTGAATATAGTCCTAGAATCCTACAGTGCAGAAAGAGGCCATTCGGCCCATCGAGTCTGCACCAACCACAATCACACCCAGGCCCTTCCCCATATCCCTACATATTTTACCCACTAATCTCTCTAACCTATGCATCCAGCGACACTAAGGAGCAATTTAGAATGGCCAGTCAACCTAGCCCGCACATCTTTGGGCTGTAGGAGGAAACCGGAGCACCCGGATGAAACCCATGCAGACACAGGGAGAATGTGCAAACTCCACACAGACTGCTGGGATTTGAACCCAGGTTCCTGGAGCTGTGAAGCAGCAGAGCTAACCACTGTGCTACCGTGCCGCCCACGGTAGGCCTACTGCAGTTCCGATGTTCCAATACTTGTTTTCCTTTTCAGGCTTTCTATCATTTAACTAAATTTAATGCTTTTCAACGACCAGAAGATGATGGAAGTTCTTTATTCCCATCATGGAGGCTGCGGAACATTAGTGTGTCGCCACTAATCTGTATTGGTTCTGGGAAAGACCTGATCCACCGTCCAGGCCTACCTCTTACCCTGTAACTGAAGTCTATGTTAAGTCCATATTGAAATTGATTACATAACACAAAACTCAAAAACGACTCAAAAATAGCTTCTTCCCTGCTGCCATCAGACATTTGAATAGACCTAACTCGTATTCAGTTGATCTTTCTCTACTCCCTCGCAATGACTGCAACACGACATTCTGCAGTCTCTGCTTTCCTTCTCGATGGTATGCTTTGTATGCATAGCGTGCAAGAAACAATACTTTTCGTTGTATACTAATACACATGACATTAATAAATCAAATCAAATCAATATAGCATGATTTCAGATAGAAATCAAAATATTTGTTTGCTGAAAGTCAGTCAACAATTCAGGAAGCATCTGTGGGAGAAACTGAGTGAACGGTCCTGGCCGATGGCTCTTCTGCAGACCCAAATCAAGAAACAAGAATACAACAAATTTAAAGCAATGGCTTGCGGGGAGGAGAAGAGTGTAAAAAAGCGAAGCTCTGTGAAGGACGATGGAAGGAGAGGAAATGCTTCATGGTACAAAATGCAAAGGTATTTCTAATGTTTATAGTAAATCAACAAAAGATGCGTCCAGATTAGATTGTGAATGGCTGCATAGCAATAGTCACAATCTAACTTGAAGAGATAAAAAAAAAGAGACAATACCTGTTCTGTACTTCTGGTGTGTCTGGCTTCTGGGATGGATAAGGGACTTCAGATTTCATTGGGAACAAGGAGGCATTTATTGATAAAAATAGACTGTGGTACAGGAGGGTTTTGCAGCATGAGGTTGCCTGTTTCACAGCTCCAATTCTGACATGCTTATTTAATGACTGCGACATGCATTCTTCCTGAGACAGGACTCTCTCGCTGGTGATCACTCGCTCTGTGATCCAATTGGTCGCTCAAGTCAGGTGACCCTCTTATGCCGTACTGTCTTCGAGAGACAGACACCACATACACAACGAAATTAATCCCGCAAAGCTCAGTAAGAAACAACATGGAGACAAACGTTATGAAGTTGAAAGCAAACTATCAAAATTTGGATACAGCATATGGATTGACTTGCTAACAGAAAAGCGCGATTGGATCAATATTACGTTGAGGAAGAGCTTTAAATTATTGCCGACAATAACTGAGAGCAAGCGCAAGGATTTGTGTCACGGAACATTATACAAGAAAGAGAGGGGAGGGATAAACGCTGAAGATTTTTAGCGATGACAGCTCTATTTAAAACTACGAACTTTGTGATTCACGCGATTTAAAACTTACTCCGAATGTGCTTTATTGCTTTCAAGGGGACGGTTTCACACTTTCCATCAACAAGCACCATATTCAATCATTTACTGAACCAATATCTGTTTATAGCTTCCCAGTGGAATTCCTATAACTTAATATCCGCCAGAATTGTATGAAATAATGGAAGATTTGAAAGCCAAGTGCAGGTACACGTTCTTAATTCGCACAATCATGCACTCTGTGACAATTGAACAAAACAAAGGTTGAAGCAAAATGGTTGCAAACAATTAACAAAATGCATTGCAAGCTCCAACGCAAGATGGCTCCGTGGCTTAGTTGGTTCAAACGCCTGTCCAGTAAACAGGCGATACGAACTTCAAGTCTCAGCGGTGCCTTTTCTCATTATGTAAATTCATGGCTTTAACACAAAACAGTAACATCCCGACAGAAGTAATCTGCTTTTCACACTGAAAACAGGGAATCCGGGAAAATTGTTTGGACGCCAGAGGTCGGATATGATAAAAAAGATTACCAGCTCTTTGATTCCAATTGGTCCCAATGTCTTCCTTCCTCCACAGGATCATCGTGTTCTAAAGTTTTGCTTTCACAGGGCGCTGACATATTTTTCTGATTTTAATACTTTCTGCTGCGTTTTTTCTATGCCACTATCAACAACTACTTTAGCCTTTAACAGAAAGAGAACTCGCTTTTGTTCTGTTCCATGATATATTGATCAAATATTTCTTAGCTGCCATCTATCGCTGCATTTCTCTTTTGCTCACCTATTCCCAACCACCAAAACAGTGTAAAATCCATCACATTCTTCCTCTCTTTAGCTCTGAGTCATGCGGACGTGAACAGACTGTTTCCCGCTCCACAGATATTCGGTACCCTATTGAGATTAATTTTTTTCCCAGAATTTCCTATTTTTTATTGAGATTTCCAGCGTTTTCGGTTTTTTTGCAGATTGGAACCTCCACAAAGCTAATTGGGTGAAATGCCACAAGGTATTGAAATAAAGTGTGGTAGTGATGCAGTACCACTATATCGCGATAGAGCAGGCACACAGGGTCTGTAAAACTATCTGCAAAGTGGCCACATGATCCATCCCAAGGGATATTTCCCAGTGTTCACCCACTGTCTTGAAGATGAATGTACTTCTATCCTTCAGCCAAGGAAATCGGTGACCCAACTGTCGTTGATCACATGATGAGTAGTTGGACTCTTCCCGTGGAGCTGGATTGGAAACTCCACCAGAAAGTTGAACTTTACCCTTTCCAGCCAGAAATTCTGGAGGCTTCGCCAACTAGCAAACACTGATTCTACGACCCATATTCTTCAGGTGAGAAAACATCTCTGGAGAGCGAAGCGAAACTACAAATAAACGCTGAGTGTAGAGCATTTTGAAGGCATCCCGATTTCAGATCATGTCCTGAAACCTTCACTGTTGTGGAGTTGGACAACGTAATACAAAATATCAAGCCCACCATTGGTTCCCCACACTGCTGCTTGACACTGCTTCTCCTCACTGATGCCCTCCACTGCTGTCTGCCGCCACTCCACTGAACTGCTTTCCAGCACTGCTGCTCGCTACGGCTGTCCGGCACAGCTGCCTGGCACCACTGCCCGGCACTGCTGCTGGCTATGATAGCATGCTTCCTGAATGCCGCAATCACCTTGCCCCATGTGTCCGCTGTTTATTGCGCCAATTCCTCACAAGTTTTACTGGTGACCGAAGACTGCCAAAACCCGGATGCATCCCCAAATGATCGCCTTCCAAAAATCAGGCAAATACCAAAACCTACCTTTCGGCTACCAGCCACTGTCTCTGGTATCTGTGTGCTACAAGGTCTGAGATTGTCTCAATTTATGCCAGAGATGGAGAAA
Organism: Mustelus asterias; assembly: GCF_964213995.1. NCBI lineage: Eukaryota > Metazoa > Chordata > Chondrichthyes > Carcharhiniformes > Triakidae > Mustelus > Mustelus asterias. The sequence goes on from NW_027590132.1 coordinate 56,077, forward strand.
AACTTGAAAGCTGAAAAAGCTGGCTTTCGCTTCGGGCCTCGCAGCGGCAACCATGTCCTTGCCCGAACCGCCTTAATCCCAAAACAGGCGCTATCTTCATTGACCTCGCTGTCGCTTCTGATACGTTCCGGCACACTGTCTCCTGCTCTCCTGGTCACCTGGTCACACCAGGGTCTCGGAAGGAAGACACGTGGGTCACAGTTAGGAGGGGTAATAGTCAGAAGGGTGATGTGCCAGAAAGTACCCCAGTGGCAGTCTCCCATAAAAGAACGTTTTGGGCAGCAGTTGGGATATGGGAAGGGAGTGAGCAGTCTGAGGAGGGATCCCCTGTGGTTGTTCCCCCTCCAAAATAGGTATATTATTTTGGATTCTGTGGAGGGGGTTGACCCTCCAGGGGTAAGCCACGAGGATAAGATCGCCTGCACGGAGACAGGCTCAGGGGTCTGGAAGGGAAAGAAGGGGTTTAGGAGAGCGATAGTGGTGGGGGACGCCATGGTTAGAGGCACGAACAGGCGTTTCTGTGGGAGCGAACGAGAATCCAGGATGGTAGTCTGTCTCCCTGGTGCTGGAGTACTGGATGTCTCCGAGAGGGTAGGAAGCATATTGAAAAAGGAAGGTAGTCTAACGGGCGTAATTATACACATTGGTGAAAATGATGTAGATAGGAAGAGCAGGGAGGTAATACGAGAGAAATTCTGGGAGATGGATGCTAGGCTAAAAAGTAAGGCCTCCAGTGTAGCAATCTCTGGATTGCTCCTGGTGTCTAGTGCAAGTGAGGCTAGGAACAGGGAGATTCTACAGTTGAACGCATGGCTAAAGGACTGGAGCAAGAGGGAGGGTTTTAAATTAATTTATAACTGGGAAGTTTTCAAGTCAGGATGGCAACTGTACAGAAAGGACGGGTTACACCATAACTGGAAGGGAGCAAATATCCTGGCTGGGAGTTTTGCTAGAGTGCTTCGGCAGGTTTTAAACTAGTGCGGCAGCGGGGGTGGGGAACAAAGCAGTAGGTCAGTAAGTACTGAGGCTGGGGTTGAGCTGGGGGCCAGGGCAATGCTAGCTAAGAAGAGGAGCACTCTGGAGGAGGATGACCTGAGTGAGTCTGGAGGTCTGGAGTGCATCTGCTTCAGTGCGAGGAGCATAACGGGAAAGACAGACGAACTTAGGGCCTCAATGCTTACGCGGAATTTAGATGTGGTTGCGGTGATGGAGACTTGGTTAAAAGAAGGACAGGACTGGCAGCTGAATATTCCGCGGTATAAGTGTTTTAGGCGAGACAGAGGAGGGGCTAAAAAGGAGGGGGGGGGTAGTGATATTAGTTAGGGAGCATATTACCGCGGTGCAGAGGGTAGACAAGTTAGTGGGGTCATGCACTGAGTCACTGTGGGTGGAACTCAGAAACAGGAAGGGTGCAGTCACTATGCTGGGGGTGTACTACAGACCACCCAACAGCCCACGGAAATTGGAGGAAAGGATATGTCAGGAGATTCTGGATATGCACAGAAAAAATAGGGTTGTTGTAGTGGGGGACTTTAATTTCCCTGGTATAGACTGGAAAGTGCTTTGAGCTGGGGTTCTGGACGGGGAGGAATTTGTAAAATGCATACTGGAAAGTTCTTTGTAACAGTAAGTAGATCGCCCGACGAGAGAGGGGGCTATCCTGGACCTAGTTCTGGGAAATGAGTCCGGTCAGTTCGTCAATGTTTCGGTAGGGGAACATGTGGCAAATAGTGACCACAACTCTGTTAACTTGAGGATAGTAAAGTTAGCAGAGTTGTGGTCACTATTTGCCACATGTTAGGATAGTAATGGACAAGGATCTGTGCTGTCCGACGGGCAGGGTGCTAAATTGGGGGAAGGCTAACTATAGCCGGATTCAGCACGAATTGGTGGATGTTGATTGGGAGAGGATGTTCGAGGGTAAGTCCGCGTCTGGCATGTGGGAGTCTTTTAAGGAACTATTGATAAGGCTGCAGGATAGGCATGTGCCTGTAAAAAGGAAAGATAGGAAAAGTAGGATTCGAGAGCCGTGGAAAACCAGGGAAATTGAGGATCTGATTAAAATGAAAAGGGAGACGTACGTTAAGTCGAGGCATCTGAAAACAGGTGGAGCTCTGGAGGAATACAGAGGGAGTAGGAAAGAACTCAAACAGGGAGTTAGAAGGGCAAAGAGAAGTCACGAGATGTTTTTGGCAGGCATGATTAAGGAGAACCATAAGGCATTCTATTCATACGTTCGGAACAAAACAGTTGTCAGGGAGAAAATCCCTGACGAAGGAGGAGAATTATGCTGAGAACCCAAGGGAATAGGCGAGTACCTGAATGAATACTTTGCATCGGTATTCACGAAGGAGAGGGACATGTTAACCGGGAGTATCTCGGAGGGAGGTGATGACCCGTGAAAGAAAATCTCCATTACAAGGGAGGAAGTGTTAGTTTTTTTAGGAACATTAAAACTGACAAAGTCCCAGGGCCTGATGGCATCTATCCTCGACTGCACAGGCAGACGAGAGATGAAATTGCTGGGCCACTGATGGAAATCTTTGTTTCTTCTTTGGACACAGGTGAGGTCGCATTGGATTGGAGGATAGCGAATGTGGTCCCATTGTTTAAGAAGGGGAGCAGGGATAACCCGAGAAATTATAGGCCGGTGAGCTTGACGTCCGTGGTAGAGAAGTTGTTGGAGAGGATTCCTTGAGACAGGATGAATGTGCGTTTAGAACGGAACAATCCCATTAGTGACAGACAGCATGGTTTTGTAAGAGGGAGGTCGTGCCTTACAGATTTGCTGGAGTTTTTTGAGGAAGTGACAAAAACAGTTGACGAAGGAAGGGCCGTGGATGTCGTCTATATGGATTTCATTAAGGCATTTGACAAAGTCCCACATGGCCGGTTGGTTAAGAAGGTTAAGGCTCATGGGATACAAGGAGAAGTGGCTTGATGGGTGGACAACTGGCTTGGCCATAGGAGACAGAGGGTAGCGGTCGAAAGGTCCTTTTCCAGCTGGAGGTCTGTGACCAGTGGTGTTCCGCAGGGCTCTGTACTGGGACCTCTGCTATTTGTGATGTATATAAATGATTTGGAAGAAGGTGTAACTGGTGTTTTCAACAAGTTTGCGGATGACATGAAGATAGCTGGACTTGCGGATAGCGATGAGCATTGTCGGGCAATATAGCAGGATATAGATAGGCTGGACAATTGGGCAGAGAGGTGGCAGATGGAATTTTATCCAGATTAATGCGAAGTGATGCATTTTGGAAGAAATAATGTAGGGAGGAGTTATACAATAAATGGCAGAGCCATCAAGAATATAGAAACACAGAGGGACCTAGGTGTGCAAGTCAACAAATCCTTTAAGGTGGCAACACAGGTGGAGAAGTTGGTGAAGAAGGCATATGGTATGCTTGCCTTTCTCGGACGGGGTATAGAGTATAAAAGCTGGAGTCTGTTGATGCAGCTGTACAGAACGCTGGTTCGGCCACGTTTGGAATACTGCGTCCCGTTCTGGTCGCCGCACTACCAGAAGGACGTGGCGGCGTTCGAGAGCGTGCAGAGAAGATTTACCAGGATGTTCTCTGGTGTGGAGGGTCTTAGCTTTGAGGAGAAATTGGGTAAACTGGGGTTGTTCTCCCTGGAAAGACGGAGAACGAGGGGCGATCTAATAGAGGTGTACAAGATTATGAAGGGGATAGACAGGGTGAACGGTGGGAAGCTTTTTCCCAGATCAGAAGTGACGATCACGCGGGGTCACGGGCTCAAGGTGAGAGTGGCGAAGTATAACTCAGATATTAGAGGGATTTTTTTACACAGAGGGTGGTGGGGGCTTGGAATGCGCTGCCAAGTAGGGTGGTGGAGGCAGACACGCTGACATCGATTAAGACTTACCTGGATAGTCACATGAGCAGCCTGGTAATGGAGGGATACAAACGATTGGTCTAGTTGGACCAAGGAGCGGCACAGGATTGGAGGGCCGAAGCGCCTGTTTCTTGTGCTGTACTCTTCTTTTTTCTTTGGTTAAAATGCGAAGAGTCCTCCCCGTGTGGGTTACTGAAACCATTGAACAATTACTGCGTGATAGACGGTTCAGGGTTAAAACGGGTGATGAGGCAAGTACCTGGAGGAAACACTCCAACAGCCTTCCCCAAGGATCTGTTGTCTCCCCAAATCTTTTCAATCGCCATTCCAGCGATCTTCCTCCAAATCTGTCTCGGAAGTTCATCAACGCTGACAATATCTGCTGTACCTCTCAGGCTTGGGCATTTGCTAAACTAGAAGAAAAATAAACACGAGGTTGCAAAGCTGTCCAACCTTTGAAGAACAGGATGCCTTCAGCCCAGGAGCAACACGACTGTGTCCAGTATATCCCACCTTCACAATACCGGAGAACAGCACGAAGTCAACATCTCCTTGAATGGCATGAGGCTGGATCACGAAAAAATCGTGACAGAAAACTGGCATACACAAAATATCTGGCAGGGCAGCAGCAAAGGTCAAAACGTGAAACAATCCCCCTCTGCAAACTTGTTGGCTCTGTAAAACATACAAGTGCTCTAAACAAGAAGACCTCAGTTCTTGCTATCATCTACTCGGCTCAGGTAATGTGCACAAATATGGTATAACTCCTCCCATATTGGTCTTGCAGATACCCTGCTCAACACAGCAATGAACATCATCGTTGGCACCCTTCAAACAACTTAACTTCCCGAGCTCTCAGTCCTGAGCAACATCCCACTCCCTCACAGATGGAGGGAAATTGCAACTAGAACACTCTTGCACAAGGTCTGCATCAACACAAGAATGCTGCTACACAAGAATCTTACCAATCCACTGCTGCTTGCTGCCCTTTGTGCCATGCTGCATGACTAAGAAGATCGTTTCAAGGAATAACAGCAGAGATCTTATTGCAGATGCAATGGAACCAACAAACTATAATTAAAAACTACTTTCTCTTCACAAGATACATGGCATGTCTACCCGGATTCAACATGCCATGCCTACATTGGGCATGTTTGCTCACTTGCCAAGACCCTTGGAAAATCGGCACAAGTGGGGTCTTTCAGGGAGACCAGTCTGCAGCTGTGTTGCACCTCAGTCATTGTTCTCTGACAGAATTCACCAGAGGGCTCGGAGAGCTCCTTTTCGCCGGTGTGGAAGCTATTGCCTGACCTGGTGATTACGGCACATAAGAAAAGTAAAATCAAATGTTATAATTACAATGTCATAAAGCAGCTGGCTGAGGGAATCCCTCAATGTCTCTTGACAGCATCAGGGTTTGTGAAGATTGTTGGCTTCACCCGACTGTGACACTAATTATAGGTGTGAAAGGCATTGCAGTTTACTGCAGCCCAAATTCAGTAACAGTTTTGAGAAGAGTGTGAGTGAGATATTAATTCTTTTCTGTGCCATTTGTGGCTGCACCCATTCCCACAGCTTACAATGGGTTCCTGTGTAAAGTGATCTGCGGGGTCACTGTAAAATCAGGGAATGTATGTCGTGAATCTCCCATTTTCAATTGTTTTTTCTGAGTAGCCCTGGATAGCTTGTTTCTCCCTGTGAGGAGATGTGGGTGAATAGTTTTAGGAACATTGGAACAAGATTATCCTCACCGAGCCTGTACTACCATTCAATTAGAATACGTTCATGGTTAATTATTCACCACAATGTCATTTGCCCACGCTATCTCCATATCCCTCGATATTGTTACTCTCGAGAGATCTGTCAATTCCTGTATTGAACATGCTCAGTGATTGAATTTCTGGGGTAAAGTATTGCAAAAATTCACTACCCTCTGAGTGCTAAATTCCTTTTCATTGCTTTCCTAAATGTCCTGCCCCTTAAGATTTATAAGCCAGGGGACTCACTTCGTCTACATCAACACTGTCACGCCTAGAAGGAAATTTATAAGTTTCCATTAGATCACCTCTCAGTCTTTGAAACGCGATACAATACAGGCGCTGTCTGCTCAATGTCCCCACATAAGACAGTTCTGCCATGCCAGGGATTAGTGTGGTGAACATTGATTGCGCTCCCTCTATGGCAAGTATATCCTTTCTTACAACAGAGACTAAAATTGTACACAACGCTCTTCGTGCAGTCTCACAAATGTTCTAGAAATTGCAACAAGATATTCTTAGTTGTATGCTCAAATTTCTTGGCAATGAAAGCCAACATATAACTACCTTTCCTAACACCTGCATGCGAACTTTCAGTGACTTATGAACAAGAGCAGCCCAATTTCTTTGGACACCAACATTTTCTAACCACTCACCATTTGATGAAATATGTATTATTTCTGTCTGTTTTTCTACCAAAGCTGATAACTGCACAATCATCGCGTTATCGTCCATCCGCCATGTTCTTGCCCATTCATGCAGCCTCTCTAAGTCCACAGGAAGCGTCTTGTACCCTTCTCACAACTGACATGCCAATCTTGTTTTGTGTTATCAGAAAAAATGAAACATTGCAATCAGGCATTGATATAGACTGTGAACACATGTGACCCTAGCTTGTAATATACTCAAATAACAGCCTAGCATCCTGAGAGTGACTCATTGATTCCACATCTCCATTTTCCTTCCATTGACCAATTCACAATCAAGAATACAATATTATCCTAACCTCATGCACTCTTAGTTCGTTTATTAATCTCCTCTATGGGAGCATATTAAAGCCTCCAGAAATTCCAAATCCACTCGGTCCTCTTCACCTGACACAAGCTGAGAAACAAGCTCAGTAACAAGCTCAGAAACTCCAACAGGTTTATCAAACAACATTTCCCTTTCATAAATCCATGTTGATTCTGCCATTAGTTTCCGAGCTTCCAGTTTTCACACTTATTACAATCGATTCACAACAGGATGGGGATCGATGCAATATGCCTTGACAAGTCTTCTCACTACTCGTCCATAAAAAGAAAGGCTTTTTGAAATGTGATTCCTTCTTTATAAACGGTTATATTTTCAGTCCTCATCCTCTTTGAATAGCTTGCTCAACAAACTCGAAATGAGATTAAATGAACGGGTTGGTTTATTCCACATAGAACACACACACACACACACACACACACACACACACACACACACACACACACACACACACACACACACACACACTATGGGAAAGTGCATTGCAATGTGTGCTCCTTTTGCTATCGTATAATAAAAGTGGGTTGAGGGAAAGAAAGTGGTACAGCGCCAGACTACTATAGAAATTTAAGTTATGGTTTTACGTGAGTGCTGAATATAGAATCAAAAGTCAAATAGGCAGCTTCATCAGAGTTTGTTCATTGCCTGCGACGGGATGATTCATCTTTTCAGAAGTGCAGACATTCACAAGGTGGTGAAAGTTGAATTAGTCTTGAAGACACCGGTTTCAGTGGTTCATATTGTAAAGAAGGGCCAAGCGGTTGTGTCTGGACAGAACTCATTTTACTATGACGATGATAAGATGACAAAGACATATACATCTTGCAGTCCTGTTCTCTATGTAGGTCAAAGAGTGGCTGAAGGTATGATACAAAAGTTTATTCATTCAATGAACTCAGACAGCTTTAGTCTCAGTCATGTAAATGTTATTCCAGGTTGACTACCGAGTTCCCTGGTGTAAACCAACGTTTTTCGAGCAGGTAATGGTGGGACCATGAACATTGCATTGGTTATTAGGAGACACAATCAATTACCCTTGGCCTTGGAGACACAGTCATTCTGATGAACATATTTTATCCTCAGAAATGCAAAGACGCTTTGTGCACCACCATGAACTGGCACAGACACAGTAAAAATAGCGAGAATCTGCTGTGTTGTCTGAAGGTTAATGATTCCTCTGGCATGAGGCATGACTCATCCTGGTAATCCTTGTCCATTTTAAAAGTAATATACATATATATATATATAATCTTACAGGGTCGCCTGGTTAACCAAGAAATATTTTATTTTATTCATTGTCTTAACCATGACACGATTATTTTCCCGACTACTGATGTCAAACTAACAGGACTATTGTTCTATATTCTCATTCTCCCTCCATTCGTAAATGCTCGGGGTACATTTGCTACTTCTTCGTCCGAAAAAATACTTTCTGAAACCTATAGCATTTTCAAAGAAAATCACCAATGTATCCACTTTGTCATGTCATAAATGATTATCCTGAAGGTTTGAAGCCAACTTGTTTGTTCACTGACTGTATTTAATGTCAGTCTCTCAGGTCCCGAGTTCCTTCACTGGAGGGTTTTCCTGCACTACAAATAACTACTTTATTTCAGCAAGTTACCCCATACTGCAGAAGCTTCACCTAGTAGCAGCTATTCTACTGAGAGTTAAGAAATGAATTGGGATCTAGTATTTCAGATACAACATATACTTTATGATATCCAGAAGATTTACTATCCCCTGCTCCTGGTGTTCCAACAAAGACCCTATATTTAACTGTTACTTTAGTAACTGTGCTAAACTGCATTGTTGTTCTTGCCATTAAAAATGCACTGCTGTGCTTCAAGTTGTTTCCAGAATTTGGTTATACTCAGCAATTAAGTGTTACAGCATGTTGAACGATGTTGCTGGTTACTTACTCACAATCTTGACTTCATTGACATTCAAGTTCGTGCTGAGTATCTCTACCCAGCTACTGATTTTCTAAAATATATTACACTGAATTATCAAGCTGATTATTAATACACAACTTCTCCTCACAGCGGAGTTCCTGGAAAATATTCGATGCAAAAGAACATTTACTGACCTCCAATGGATGCTATGTATGGCTGAATATAATTCATGTTTTGATATTTTCAATTTCCTGATAAAATGCCAACATGTATACATGTTCTCTTCGGATCATCTGAATATACACAAGTAGTTGATTAGATATCTCACATTGACAAAGAGATCCATATAGGATTGAACATACCAGTGATAAAGAAGTATGCAATC